>NC_133335.1:113879851-113979851 GCF_042186555.1 Aquarana catesbeiana | reverse complement strand
GTACATACAACTCTCCTGCAGGTGATATCCTCAGCTGGGGTGCTTATGTCTGTGCTGATCAGATGGTATACTCCAGTGCAATCAAAGGTAGCTGCTCTCTCCAGTCCAAGTAGGTGGTCAGATGGAACTGCCGACCAGTGCATCAAAAAATCAGGTTAAAGTCCCTGAAATTTATGGTGGCTAGGCTGTTATACATAGCCCACAAACAGATAGCTAGGTATTGGATATCTCCACGGGTGCCAAATGGAAAACAATGAGTAGATACCGTTAATACAACGTTGATTCGTGAAAAAATCACCTATCAACATAGGAAAGTTCTTAAAAAAATGTTATTCACTGTGGCAACTGTGGCCAGATACGCCTGACATAGTTCCACAACTATTAGTAAAAGACAGACTACTACAAATGTGATATAGCTGATAACGAGACAGATATGTAGTAACCAGCTAAGCACTTTTTTTATTTTTTTATTTAGTGCTCTTGATAGGTAAGCCATGGTAGATAAAGTTCCAGTAGATGTTTTCTACTACTTTTGTTATATTCTGTTTTACTTTTCTATGTATCCAGGAAAATATATTTACTGATCTAAATGATAACCTACTGTATTTTACTTTATAATTACGCCACACAACGCAACTCATACAAACATGTGATTGGATATACTCAATACGTCTGTTACCATTTCTTCTTAGTTGATCTATATATAATATGCCCTTTTATGTATACTGTAAATTGTTGCATTTATGTCATGTATGGCTGTAGATCAGTTTTGTACTTTAATAAACTTTTTTTTTTCTGATAAAAAAAAAAAAAACAACTGAGCACTCTCTCGCTGGAACCTCTCAGCTTTATAGATACTAAACAGGAAATGACCCCTGGAGGCTGTGGTGGAAGTCATGCAATTGCTGTCTATAACAGGAAGCACTTCAGTGCTGCCATCTTGATATGAGGATGCCATCAGACATGTGCTAGAGGCCTCACTATACTCACATGGGGGTGGAACAGGACACCAACAAGAGTGCCAAGGACTGACATGCTGCGAGTGCAAGGACCCCTGTGGTTGGTACAGGTAGGTTTGCGTGTTGTGACACCAATCCTCAAACTGACCCCAATGATGGGTCATTATTCCTTCCACTGGCATTTAAGATGGGGAACTCTTCCTGCCAGGCAATAATGGGGTACTATTCCACCCATTGACACTGAATATGGGTCACTATTCTTTCCACTGACTCCAAAAATGGGTACTATTCCTCCCACTGACCCAATGATGGGTCGCTATTCCTTCCAATGACACCAATGATGTATTACTATTCCTCAAACTCACACCAATGATAGGTCACTATTCCTTCCATTGACATTTAAGATGGGGCACTCTGCCTGCCAGACACCAACAATGGGGCACTATTCCTCCCACTGACACCAAAAATGGGATAGTTCAATGATGGGTCACTTTTCCTTCCACTGATACTAATGATGGGTCACTAATCCTTCCGCTGACATTTAAGATGGGGCTCTGACTCCAATAATGGGTACAATTCTTTTCAGTGGCACCAACAATGGGGTACTATATCTCCAACTTGCACCAATGATGGGTCACCATTCCTCCCACTGACACCAATGACGGGTCACTATTCTTTCCACTGATACCAATAATGGGGACTAATTCTTCTACTGACACAAATGATTGGTCATGATTCCTTCCACTGACATTTAGGATGGGGCACTCTTCCTGCCAGACACCAACAATGGGGTACTATTTCTCCAACTCACCAAAGACGGTTAACAATTCATCCCACAGACACCAACAATAGGGTAATTTTCCTTCCACTGACACCAATGATGGGTCACCATTCCTCCCACTGACACCAATGATGGGTCACTATTCTTTCCACTGGCTCCAATAATGGGGTACTATATCTCCCACTGACACCAATGACGAGTCACCATTCCTCCCACTGACACCAATGATGGGTCACCATTCCTTCCACTGACACCAATGATGGGTCACCATTCCTCCCACTGACACCAATGATGGGTCACCATTCCTCCCACTGACACCAATGATGGGTCACCATTCCTCCCACTGACACCAACAATGGGTCACTATTCCTTCCAGTGACACCAATGATGGGTCACAATTCCATCCACTGATACTAATGATGGGTCACTAGTCCTGCCACTGACACCAATGATGGGTCACTATTTCTTCCACTGACACCAATATTGGGGACTATCTCTTCCACTGACACCAATGATGGGTCGCAATTTCATCCACTGATACTAATAACGGGTCCTTCCATTGACACCAATGACAGGTCACTATTCTTTCCACTGATACCGATAATGGGGACTAATCCTTCCACTGACACAAATGATGGGTCACCATTCCTCCCACTGACACCAATGATGGCTCATTATTCCTCCCACTGACACCAATGATGGGTCACTATTGATCTTTTATTGAAAAAGAATCAAGCAACCAATTTTATACAAATGTAAAAAGCAAAACCATCGTATAAAACTTCAACAGAAATCAAAGGAATACACATCCATGTTCAGAATATGTACAATATATACATAGTCCATTACAAAAACATTTTTAGTAAACTATTTACATAAAGCAGCAGAGAGGGCCTAAGAGGCACAACCCATCACCTATGTACGCAGCCATTTATCAAAAATTAATCATAAATGATAAAATCTAGGGTGATAAGAGACAGACAGCCACACCCGGGAAAGAGAATCCTAGCAGTCAGGGAGCCTTGAAACCCCTCCACACCTTCAACCAAGCCCCCTGACTCCGCTTTTCTCTCTCAAGCACCCAAATCTTCTCCACCTCATGCAAAATGTCATACACCACCACCTCAACAGAAAGCATTTTATGCTGAGTGCAGACCTGACATCATGCGTTACAGGTGAAATAACGAACTACTAGGTAGGGCTGGGTGATTTTCTAAAAAAATAAAAAAATTAGCAATTTTCTTAAAAAAAAGTCGATTCACGATTCGAATCGAGTTTTGTGGGGTTTTTTTGGACACCACGCCGGTCCTGAGGAGCTGCGGGCAGGAGTTTTTAGGCGAGGCCGCAGCTTCGGCTTAGTCCGCGAGGACGGACGCTGCGGCCTCACCTGAAAACTCCTTGAATCACTGCATCTGAGATCTTTGCACCTCGTCTGTTGAGGAGGTTTCATCTGGAGTTTCCCTTTAATCCAGGGCCCAGGCGTTGGAGGGGGAGGCCTCATAAGAGGGGGGTACTGTTGTGGTTATGCAGTAATCTTTGTCAGCTTTCCTTCTCCTCATTCTCCTAAGAGGCCAGCCACTGACACATGGCTGGTTTTATAACCTCTCCTCTAAGCATGGCCCCACCCCAGGCCCTATCAGGGAGCCTTATATTAACCTGTGCACTGCAAGTCAGCAGTGCTGATCAACCTTTGTGTGTTTTGGCTTCCTGTTTCCTCCCTACCATGTGCTCTACGTTTGTTTCTGTTACCAACCTTGGCGTGTTCTCAACTATTCCTGTCTGCTTGTGACCCTGACCTTTGGCTTGTCCCCTACTATCCCTGTTTGCCTGTGACCCTGAACCTTGGCGTGAACTCTGTTGTCCTTGTCAGTTTGTGGCCCCAACCTTGGCTTATTCCCTTACTATCCCTATCCTCCTGTTGCCTACTGTGGATGTGAGCTGGGGGACCCTGGGGGTTGTGACCTGGAGCCAGTTGCAGCCCAGTCCATCCTCACCACTAGAGGCTCTGGTGAACACCTGCTGGCTCTTAGACTCCGCGCCCCAGGTAATCTTACGCTCTAACCCTGGTGGGATCCGTGCTGATGTTCCAGCGGCCCTGCCTTCCTTACCACCCTGACTCCCATCCGCAGCAGTCAGCCGTAGGGTCCACTACCTTGCGGTGCACTCCTGATCCCAACGGTGTGCATCTGTCACCTAGCCTCAAGGTGACCTGACAGTTTGATCAGCCATGGACCCGGCTGATGTTCCGCTACTCGCAGATGATCCATTGCAGGGCTTAGTTCGCAGACTTGAGACCCAGGAATCGCATCAGACCCAGGTGATGCAATCCCTTCAGGATTTGGCATCCCGTTTTGAACAGGTTTAGGCCTCATTAGGACCCCCAGTTCAACAACCTCAACTGTTATCTTCTGCTGCACCTATCGCACCAGTCGCAGCCACGCATTCATTATTACTGCCAGTTCCGTCCCGTTTCTCTGGGGACTCCAAGGCCTGCAGGGACTTCCTTAGCCAATGCACCATTAATTTTGAGCTCCAGCCTCAAAACTTTCTGTCTGATCGGGCTAAGGTTGCCTATATCATTTCCCTCCTCTCTGGTGAAGCTTTATCCTGGGCTGCCCCCCTGTGGGAAAAGAATGACCCGGTGGTTTCCAGCCTGTCCGACTTCTTGAAGCTCTTTCGTAATATCTTCGAGGAGCCAACTCGGGTTTCTTCAGCGGCTAGCGCCCTTTTACGCCTTCGCCAAGAATCTTGTTCAGCGGGACAATATGCGCTTCAGTTCCGTATCCTCACCGCTGAATTGAGCTGGAATAATGAGGCCCTAGTTACAACCTTTTTACATGGCCTCTCTGATAGAGCGAAGGATGAATTAGCACGAAGATCCCTTCCTGCTGATCGGGACAATGTCATCACCCTGTGTAACCAGATCGATATTCGCTTTCAGAAGAGGGCCCTGGAAAAAAGACGCCAGCACTCCCCGTTCCTTAGGCAGCCTGGGCTCCCAGTCCCTTCTCTTCAATCCGAGAGCACCCCCTGCCTGCTGAGGAACCTATGCAGCTGGGCTGGACTAAGTTATCTCCTGAAGAACGCGCTAGGTGCAGAACTCTGGGTCTGTGCCTCTATTGTGGGGCCAAAGGTCATTTTCGTGACACTTGTTCTCTTCGTCCGGAAAAACACTCGGTGCTAATACATTTGGAAGGTGGAGTATTAGACCCTGAAATATCACCTTCACCTTCTCGTCTTCATTCTGTGTTCCTTCATGTCGGCGCTTCCTCTCGTTCGGTCTCGGCACATCTGGATTCCGGAGCCGCTGGCAATTTCATGGATTGGGAAACTGCATCTTCCATGAGACTTACCCTTTTGCCCCTTTCAACGCCATTGGTGATCTTGGCGATTGATGGCACTGTTCTCCCAGGGGGCCCTATCCGCTTCCAGACCCTCCCTGTTAAGATGTCGGTAGGGACACTCCACCAGGAGTGGATATCCTTCCTTGTCTTACCTAAGGCTTCATCTCCTATCATATTAGGTCTTCCTTGGTTACATTTCCATTCTCCACACATTGACTGGACTGCTGGACGGACCCTGGCTTGGGGTTCCTCCTGTTCCTCTTACTGCCTACTCCAAGGTTACCCCAAAAGAGAAACTTCCTGTTGCCACCATCCCAGTATCTTCTACTCATCCCGCTGCATAAAGCGATTTCTGGAAAGTGAGGCCCAGAATGATGGAAAGAAGAGGAGTAGTGCAGGGCCGGGCATGACAGTGTGTCTAGTGACACACATAGGGTTAAAGTTTCAAGGAAAGGTGGGGAGGAGACAACAGGAAAGGAGGGGGGAGTGGCCATATAAAAGGAGGGGGCGGAGCAAGAGCGGAGCAGTGAGCTGGGAAGGAGACACGAGGAGGCAGAATTTCTCTGCTCCTCAGCTACAATGGCCGACGTGGAGGCGATTTTGGCACGTTTGCAGCAGGTGGCGGCAGCGAATGGATCTGACTGGCCTCACAGCCAGGTCGCAGCGATGCTCGGTGGGGAAGCAAGCAATGCAGAGAGGGAAGGTGAGCCGACTGCGCGTGCGTGGAGATTGCGGCCTCCGGCGCGTTACTGGCCGGGGTCAGAGCACAGAGCAGGCCGCCTGGGGGGGAGCAATCAACTCCGCTGGCGAAACGAAGTCACCAAACGGACACAGCGGGGCCCAGGCGGGTTACACGCCGCGGTCAGGGCTCAGTGGGCGTGGCCACAGGCCAACATGGCGCCGCTTCCCTGAACGCTGGGCCAGGAAGGGGGGATCAGACTAGCTTCCCAGCAGCTCGACACGAGCGGAGGGGGGTGGACAGAAGGGGGAGATCAGTGCCTGGAGCTGCCACATCAGGGAGTCGTGGATCGAGCTACGCCGCGGGTGGGCGGAGCTCACCCGGCGGGGGGGAGGTTTCCCAAGATGGCGGACGGAGCAGTGAACAGGCTGGCCCAGTTGCAGGAAATTCAGGGCAGCGGGGATCGTCATCGGCTCGCAGAGGATTGCAGGCCCCACAACAGAGGGTGCTTACGGCCTCCAGGAGGGCTTCACCTTGGGGGCTACCTATGACGTCAGTCCCAGCACACGGGGAACAGTCAGAAGACGAGATGTCCGAAGATGAGGAGGAGCCGGTGAGGGAGAGCAGCACAGCTGTTGGGAAGACTCCTGGTCAGCCCGGTAAGTCCAGTGATAACTTATCATTTACTAATGCTTTGCAGGGTTTGTTGGGGGTGGTCGTAACGAAGGCAGGGGGGGCGGTGACACCTTCGCCGCGAGTGATGGGACAGGCTCCTGACCAACAACTGGCGGGTACGGCGTCCGTCGGTTCGGGGTCCGGGGGACAGCTCCAGGAGCTATTGGAGGTTCTGAGGGTCCTGGTAGGACGCTTTGGTGAGGGACAAGGGCAGGTTCTGCAGGGGGATGCACAAGGGGGGGCAGAGGTGGCTACGGTCACAGGGGTGAAAGCTACCATGACGCCGGAGACGGTGACGAGCAAGGAAATGTCGGGTGAGAAGGGGTCCGCAGAAGTTAAGGGAAGGACTGATGTGGTTAGGCTGGTGGATACGGCAAAATGCGAGATATATGTCTGTTTCGAAGGCCCGCTGGGGGCGCATTTGAAACAGGAAGTTCGAGAAAAAATTTATAAAGGGGAGTACGTGGAAATTTTCTCCTTGTTGCCATTGGAAAAGTTTAACCTGGATAGGGTTAAACCCGACGATTCCAAGGAGGATGAGGAGAAGAGGAGATAAAGACTGATACCGCGGACGTTTGTTAACTGGTTAGAGGCTTTCGCTATCATGGCCAGCGTCATTGGCGAAAAGAACCCCGAACATTGTTCAGGGTTGTTTTGTTAAATGGATGCTATAGGAGAGGCACACAGGGTTTATGGGGGAACTGCGTGGCTACGTTACGACGAGCAGTTTCGACAACGCAGAGCAGTTCGTCCGGCTCTGCATTGGGACCATAAGGATATTAGCCTATGGATGAGACTGATGTCGTCGGCTAGGGCCCCGCCTCAGTTATTTCAGGGGGGGCCAGGGGTACTCACTCCTCAGGACTACCGGCCGGCAGAAAATGGGGGGTGTGCTGGCAGTTTAATGAGGGATCCTGTAAGTTCGGGGGATCGTGCAAATTCAAGCACGAGTGTTCAGGGTGTGGGGGAGCCCACACCCTGGCTCGGTGCTTCAAAAAAGGAAAGCGTACCGGGGAGTCTGCTCACAAGAGGGATGACGCCGGTGAAGGTGGAAAGGATGCATCCTTTCCTAAGTAAGTATCCGGATAGGAAAGTGGCGTTACTGATCACCGAGGGGTTTCGGGAGGGGTTCAAAATACTGTGTTCATTGGAGGTGGTTCCTCCAGTAGCTCGGAATTTAAAATCTACATTGCAACACCCGGGGGTGGTGGGGGATAGATTGGCAAAGTAAGTGGCTTTGGGACGTATGGGCAGGCCGTTTGGGTCAAAACCATTAAAGGACTTGGTGGTGTCTCCACTGGGTGTGGTGCCAAAGAAAGAGCCAAGTAAGTTTCAGTTGATTCACCACTTATCATTTCCAAAAGGGGGCTCGGTTAATGATTTCATTGACCCAGACGCATGTACCGTGTCATGCACTTCGTTTGATGCGGCAGTTAGGTGGGTCAGGCGATATGCAAAGGGGGCACTGATGGCAAAATCTGATATAGAGGCGGCGTTTAGGCTTTCCAGTGCACCCGGATAGCTTTTGGCTGTTGGGATGCCATTGGCAGGAACAATTTTATGTGGACAAATGCTTTCCCATGGGTTGCTCCATTTCCTGCGCCATGTTTGAAGTTTTCAGTTCCTTTTTGGAGTGGGTGGTAAGGGAGGTGTCGGGGCTTAAATCTATGATACACTATTTGGATGACTTCCTATGCATACTGTAGGCCCCCCTTCTTCAAGTGTGTGTGCGATTTTATTGTCAACGTTGCAACACATTGCAGAACGGTTTGGAGTGCCCCTGGCAGCTGAAAAAACAGAGGGCCCCACAACAGAAGTTAGTTTCTTGGGCATTGTTATTGATTCAATGGCAATGGAATGTAGGTTACCGCAGTAAAAGTTAGTGGACTTGCAGAATGAAATACGGCGGATCCACGGGATGAAGAAAATACAACTGCGGGACCTTCAATCCTTGCTGGGTAAGTTGAATTTTGCTTGCAGGATCATACCCATGGGTAGGGTTTTTTGCCGACGGCTGTCGGCAGCTACAGCTGGGGTAAAAGCACCGGCCCATTTCATTAGGCTTAAAAAGGAGCATCGGGAGGACCTAAAGGTATGGTATCATTTTCTGACTGAGTACAACGGGAAGTCGGTGTGGATGTCGGGTCCGGTAAGTAATTTCAATGTGGAGTTGGTTACAGACGCGGCGGGATCTACTGGATATGGGGCGTTTTTTCAGGGGCAATGGAGCGCAGAACCGTGGCCACAATCTTGGGTGGAAGCTGGTTTCCTTCGTAACTTGGTACTACTGGAATTGTTTCCAGTAGTACTGGCTATGGAGTTGTGGGGACGGTCTTGTCAGAATGTAAAGTTGAGATTGAACTGCGACAATATGGGAGTGGTGCAGGTAGTCAATCGCATGTCAGCGTCTTCCCAACCTGTCATAAGGCTACTGCGACAGTTGGTACTGCGGTGCTTGCAATTGAATATTTTCATATACGCTGTACATATACCAGGGATTGACAACGCACTGGCTGATTCACTGTCTCGCTTTCAGCGGGACAAGTTCAGGGAATTAGCTCCGGCTGCAGAGAAGGAAGGAATTCCTTGCCCGGGTTGGATCTGGGAGCTGGCCTTGGAGTCGCCGCAGGATGGATACAACAGTCTGTGAGTGAGTCCACATGGGCGGTCTATGTGAAGGTATGGAAAGAATGGTTGGGACTTGTCCGGGAAGCTGGGGAAGAGGAAGACGGCGGGGAGGCGAGATTATTGGTCCTTTATTTTGTGTCCAGAAACATGGAAAACGGGGTGGCGGTATCGTCTATTGGTAAGAAGTTGGCGGCGTTGTCATTTCTGTTTAAGTTACAGGGGAGGGAGGATTGGACAAAGGACTTTTGGGTGAGGCAGGCCTTAAAAGGGTACCGGAGAGGACACAAGAAAAAGGATAACCGAAGGCCTGTCACTTTCGCTACCCTGTCGGCAATCTGTGACCAGCTGGGGTCTGTGTGTATCTCAAGTTATGAGTGCTTACTGTTTACAGCGGCTTTTTCGCTGGCGTTTTTTGGGGCTTTTCGGGTAGGGGAGTTGGTTAGCCCGTCCAGGAAGGATGAGGGGGGGTATTTTGGTACAGGATGTGCGGTCATACACGGATAGGGTGTGTTTACGGCTGAGGAGGTCAAAAACGGTTTAATTAGGAAAAGGCATAGATGTGTGGTTGTTTGCCCTGCCAGGATCAGCGGTGTGTCTGGTAAGGACAGTTGGTGATTTTGGAAAGATTAGGCCGATAGGTGAGGGACCATTTTTATGTCATGAGGATGGCTCTTACTTATTAAGGTTTCAATTTGTGGCAGTGTTTCGGAAATGCTTATCTGGGATAGGTTTGGATGGGAAGGCATACGCCTCACACTCCTTCCGCATTGGGGCAGCTACAGAGGCTGCCAGATGCGGGTTGGATGAGGCAGCTGTGCGGAGGATCGGTAAGTGGGAATCAAAGAGATTTCGTACATACGTTCGCCCTCAATTGGTAGTGGAATAAAAAAAAATATATATATATATAATAATTTTGGTTGTTTTGTGATGTCACCCTGCCTTGTTGTCTTTTCGTTTCAGATGGAGTGTCTCCACGCCTCATCTGGATACTGGGACACTCCTACGTTTGTTGGGGGGCAAGGAGAGGTGTGAGGCTTATATCAGGTGGCTGGGGAGACCAGGAATGATGTGGGGTAGAGTGGTTACAGAGGTGGAACGATATGCGTGGTTAGACAGATCACCAGATGTGTTGGTCATTCACGCTGGAGGTAACGACTTGGGAGTGCGTACGGTCAGGGAATTGATATCAGATGTAAAAGCTGATCTGTTGCACATACATACTATTTTTCCTACTACATTGCTGTTATGGTCTGATATTGTGGCACGAACATCGTGGTGCAATGCAAGGTCTGTGGTGCAAATCAACAAGGCTCGTATACGAGTCAATAAGGTGGTGGGGAGGTTTTTGGTTCAGCAAGGGGGCATGGTAATTCGGCATAGAGAGTTGGAGATAAATGTAGGCCTCTATTTGCGAAGGGATGGGGTTCACCTCACGGATGTGGGGACTAATCTATGGACCATGGGGTTGCAGGAAGGAATACAACGGGCCTTGAGGGTATGGAGGGGCCCTTAAGGATAAGGTTTTCATCCTTTCAGGCTGTGGCTGGTTTTTGCTGTTGGTCGGTGACGGTAGCGGTAAATAAAATGTGGAAAAAGGGGTGGGGGGTCATCAATAGTATGGCCCCTCCTGTGTATTCCCGAAAAGGAATACCGGTATGTTGCACTGCGGGAGGGGGTTGTCTCCGAGCGGCACAGCTGGAGGCCTTATCAGTTTGAAACATGGTTCTTGCAGTGTACTGTTTTTGATATGTGGTGAAAAAGGGGGTAGCTCCGTCATTGACCAACAGATTGGGTTAAAACATAAGGAAAAAGGAAAAAGAGGACCACCTTTGAAAGTGTATGCCTAATATTCAAGTAACAAATCTTTTCCCCCAATGTCACTCCTCAAGTTTGGAGGCCATATCCGTAGCTAAAAAATGCATAATTCAAAAAAGGAGGGATCAAACGAGAGGCACAAGAGAGTGGCTCTCCTAGATCCAAAGGCAGCTACTGTGGATATGGTGGGCAATGATGGGAGAAAATAGTAATTAAAATTAAAATATAGTTTATTGGGGTAACATGTAATAAAATTGGCAATGATGAAACCAACAAATATGCAAGTAAAGCAGATCCACCATTCACAAATAAACGTGCTTATCAAGTGCTATTTGCACATGACCTGCTCGTTGGCCAAATACACACAAATGTTACAGACAATAACAAACAAATACACATATAACAAATAAAGTGCAGGCGCATTTTATCCCACGTATGCACAAGGCTCCTATAGCAAACTGCCAAATCAACGGATGCAAGGAACCAATGTCTAATAAAGTAGGGGCATTGTGCATGCGTGGTCCCCCGGGGGAGGGGGGAAGAGGAGAAAGGGAAAATTAGAAGTGCAAAGAACCTCTAGTGTGACCCATCTAAGGAGGCCCCATTGGATATGGTATCAACTGCTGTGGATGGCTAAAGGAATGAACTAAATAAAATGACAAAAATATATTTGACTTGCATGCGCATGCTCAAAGCATATCAAGAAAAGAGTCCATTCCTGCATGAAAAGTCCTAGAACCATATGAAGGATCTCTAAGGGGTATTTGAGGGTAATTGGTGCGATCACCGCTAAGTACTGGTCACACAGTATCCCAAGTTCGCTGGAAATAACCTGGTAAAGCTTTTATAATATTGTTTCAAGGGCAGTCATAGTAGAATGTAAATGCTTTACCCTCACAGCATACTGTCCCGAGGTCCGCATAAGTCTAAACACAACCACATTAATAGCAATGCAAGGATGAAACCTGAGACTGAATGATTACGTTACCGCCTCTTAATGTATGAGGGTCTGATAGCGTCTCCTAGGTTTCCAAGGCAACTCTGCTTCCTCGTGGTTCCTCCGCCTGTATGTAGGATGCTGTCTTTGGCTTACTCCATCTCGTTGTATCTCCCGGGGACAATCCAGCTCTTATGAAGTTCAGGCTGCCACTATGTCTCGTGGTAGGTAGACTGCTGGCTGCGGTTCCTCGAGGGATACAGTGACTCCTGTTTAGGTATCCCCATCTCCCATTCAGATGGGGGAGATGGCTGAATAGGCGTCTGCACATCGTGGTTACGTTGACGCGTTTCGCAACGTCATTGTTACGTAGCTTCAACTGATGATCCCTGATCCTTCATATGGTTCTAGGACTTTTCCTGCAGGAATGGACTCTTTTCTTGATATGCTTTGAGCATGCGCATGCAAGTCAAATATATTTTTTGTCATTTTATTTAGTTCATTCCTTTAGCCATCCACAGCAGTTGATACCATATCCAATGGGGCCTCCTTAGATGGGTCACAGTAGAGGTTCTTTGCACTTCTAATTTTCCCTTTCTCCTCTTCCCCCCTCCCCCGGGGGACCACGCATGCACAATGCCCCTACTTTATTAGACATTGGTTCCTTGCATCCGTTTATTTGGCAGTTTGCCATAGGAGCCTTGTGCATACGTGGGATAAAAGGCGCCTGCACTTTATTTGTTATATGTGTATTTGTTTGTTATTGTCTGTAACATTTGTGTGTATTTGGCCAACGAGCACGTCATGTGCAAATAGCACTTGATAAGCACGTGTATTTGTGAATGGTGGATCTGCTTTACTTGCATATTTGTTGGTTTCATCATTGCCAATTTTATTACATGTTACCCCAATAAACTATATTTTAATTTTAATTACTATTTTCTCCCATCATTGCCCACCATATCCACAGTAGCTGCCTTTGGATCTAGGAGAGCCACTCTCTTGTGCCTCTCGTTTGATCCCTCCTTTTTTGAATTTTGGGTTAAAACATGTTGTTTTCTCTGAAGTTATATGTTATTTATATATTTAAGTTGATATTGGAGGTATTTATACAGTTGTTTAATAAAAGAGGCTGTTATGGCCATTTATACTCCAGAAGCAAAGGTGTGGTCTCATTATTTAGGAAGGTAAAAAGGGGTTGGAGTATTGGTGGCTAACAGTAAGGGAAAAGATGGGGTACATCTGGACTACACTAGTCATGTCTCCTGCAATAGTTGGGCTGAGACACTGTCTGGGTCGTGTGGCACTCTGGATGAGGAGCCCACCTGTGAGCTTGAGCCGATCATTCTTTCTTAGCTAGTTGGGATGCTTTTCATCCTTACCCTTGCTAAAATTTATTAAACAAAAAAAATATAAATAAACGAAGATACTCCTCTACTCTTTGTGGTTGATCCACTTCTTGCAGTGGCTGGCGTGGTCTCATCCCTCAAGCTTCTTTACAATGACCCAGTCACCTGGTTGGAAGGAATGTAAACTGGTTATTGTGTCAGGGTCCAGGAGGGACTTGTGAACCCTGTGGTGGACCTTTTGAAGTTCATGTTACAGTGATTGCAACACAGTAGAGAAAACACACATGAATTGGGGTCAGCCGCACACCCCAATGGATTGTAGAAAAAAGCTTGGAAAATTCCCCCAGGGGGGCTTTTTAGCGGCATAATAATGTATGGATCATACGATAAAAATATATTAAAATCATTTATTGATACAAATGACAACATACAGACTAATCATCTATTATGCAAAAGAATATGTACTCTGGTTACAGGCATATCTCAAAGAGTGTTATATCTATGTATGGAAAATACAGTACATTTAAGATATTAAATATTAAAAATTGATTGATATCCACATGAATACCCCAACGTGTTTCGACCAATGATGCAGTTTTCTTCAGGGGATTTGTATTCTAGTGAAATACATTAAAAGAGAAGGTTTCATTATTCCAACACGTTGTAGCGTACTAACATCTATATAGATGTAATGTTCTGTTAGTATAATTACCACTTAAAAAATGGATTCCAAAAAAGTTGCCACATATCCAGAGATTCCTAAATTAAAGCACTGATCTAGGGATCCTCATTTGTCAATTCTCACCCCTCCAGACGGGTGCCAACACCAGGAGGCTTGCAAGGAGTCACACGTAATTGGAACAATAGAGGGGGAGGGCACCTGGAATATATTCAAATGAATGGTTGAGTATTAATATTTATTTGATAATAATCATGATCCCCAATGGGCTCATCCCCATCTGTATGTCCAAGTATGTTGATTCTTAATTAAATATATGTTAAAGGAATACAATCTATTGAGATGTATTATATGTGTTGCTAATATGTCTTAATATTGTTGTGACAATATCATGCCAAAAAAAAAAAAAAAAGTATCGTGAGTGAGCTAAATAGCATAGTCTTATCAAATAGCGTGTTGGGATGTAATAGTTCATAAACCATAAATCATGAGAAAATGTGAGTGAAATTAGTAAGTGCGTACATCATGAAGTAAGCAGTGAGTATGTGTATAAAAATGCTGAAAGCCTGAGTGTGAGAGAATGATGTGTGAATGTGTGAGGCAAAAAACACAAAACGAAAACGAAAAACAACAAAGAAAACAAAAAACAAAGGGTTATGAAGTGATGAAGCTATATGAGCAGATTATAATGTATCGTTAAAGTGAATTAAGAGGAGTGATTTTTGAGTCAGTGCATGTTACCTATAGTGTGTGGTCCAAATAATATAACCTCTTATTGGGTATGTAATATAGTAAAAGGGTGATTAAAAAACACTTAGATGCTCAATTATCAGTTATCAAGAGTGCACTGAAATTGTGTGCACTGATACACTGGTTAATCTAGTATACTGGGTATTTTACTTACATTCAACCTGAATCCTTCCAATATGTGTGTGGGGAGTTCGCCTGGGATCACACCGAGATCCCCAGGAAGTAGGGTGCTTAAATAGTATCAAAACTAATTGATGACAGGTGTCGTTCCAAATACTCCACCCCCTCCTTGTTCACACCGCCCCTGGCTGTCGTCGTGTGGCCCCCTCGGCGTTCTTGTAAGCTGAGGCTCCGGCTACTGCCGTCTCCACCGTCACAATTGCGTGACGTCACGGCGCCGCAAGCACACGGGGCCGCAGCCTCCAGTGCGTGCCACGTCATTAAACGCCCGGTGGAGATCAAAGAACGCCGCCGGCATGGTGATGCTCCCTCTGGTGGACAAGATGTCAAAAGTCCTACCATGTACAGGAGCATATGAGGAGGGAGAACCGTGAGGAACCTCCTTCACGTCTCCCCACCGTGCCGGGAAGCCTAAGTGGGGAAGCCGAAGGGGGGGGAAAGAAAGGGTAAAGAGGAGACCAAATTGATCAGTGCCCTAATGCGATCCTAGAGCAAAATATAGTTCTATGCAGTCATAAATACATCTATAGCTTGATAATTCAAAATGTATTACTTGCGGGAGTTGTAAACACTAAGGAGAGCGCTGTTCCTATGTTAAGGCTATAATAAGTATATTAGTAAGTATTTAGGGCCAGAATTTGTCTTTCTGGATCCTTGTTTTAGACAAACCTTTCGGAATGGGAACATGCAAAATAGGTCCCTTAGGCCACACCAAATTAAGTGGTCTATAGTGAAAATATACGTATTGGCTCATGCCGGAACAATATGGTTCCAAAGGGAACCGTCACGATCCAAACCAATGTTTGATCGAAGACGGCAAGTATAGCTCTAAACGAGAAGGAACAGTGCGATACTCAATAGTGTACTAAATTACAGCTCCTATTTAACTCCCATGTGTGAAAGCAGGGGAAAGGGGTGTTTAACCACCCAAAAGATACAACACAGTAGAGAAAACACACATGAATTGGAGTCAGCCGCACACCCCAATGGATTGTAGAAAAAAGCTTGGAAAATTCCCCCAGGGGGGCTTTTTAGCGGCATAATAATGTATGGAGCATATGATAAAAATATATTAAAATCATTTATTGATAGTTACAAATGGCAACATACAGACTATTGGCAACACATACAATACATCTCAATAGATTGTATTCCTTTAACATATATTTAATTAA
Organism: Aquarana catesbeiana; assembly: GCF_042186555.1. Lineage (NCBI taxonomy): Eukaryota > Metazoa > Chordata > Amphibia > Anura > Ranidae > Aquarana > Aquarana catesbeiana. The sequence continues at coordinate 113,963,900 of NC_133335.1, read as the reverse complement.
GAATCAACATACTTGTACATACAGGTGGGGATGAGCCCATTGGGGATCATGATTATTATTAAATAAATATTAATATTCAACCATTCATTTGAATATATTCCAGGTGCCCTCCATCCCTTCCCCCTCTATTGTTGCAATTACGTGTGACTCCTTGCAAGCCTCCTGGTGTTGGCACCCGTCTGGAGGGGTGAGAATTGACAAATGAGGATCCCTAGATCAGTGCTTTCATTTAGGAATCTCTGGATATGTGGCAACTTTTTTGGAATCCATTTTTTAAGTGGTAATTATACTAATAGAACATTACATCTATATAGATGTTAGTACGCTACAAAGTGTTGGAATAATGAAACCTTCTCTTTTAATGTATTTCACTAGAATACAAATCCCCTGAAGAAAACCGCATCATTGGTCGAAATGCTTCGGGGTATTCATGTGGATATCAATCAATTTTTAATATTTAATATCTTAAATGTACTGTATTTTCCATACTTAAGCTGGCCATACACTATACAATTTTCCTGTTCAACTTTCCTTTAGATTTACCAAAACCATATAATATGAGGTCAAACCTAAACCCTTTCAATTTGTATGCAACCAGACAGGCCCTTGCACTACATAGTTGAAGGTAAATCTAAAGGAAATTGAATCAGAAAATTGTATAGTGTATGGCCAGCCATAGATATAACACTCTTTGAGATATACCTGTAACATATTCTTTTGCATAATTGATGATTAGTCTGTATGTTGCCATTTGTATCAATAAATGATTTTAATATATTTTTATCATATGATCCATACATTATTATGCCGCTAAAAAGCCCCCCTGGGGGAATTTTCCAAGCTTTTTTCATGTTACAGTGATTGCACCCACCCCATCAGCTGAGAATGTAGGTGACAGCTAATGAGGAAAGTGCAACTCTGTTTTTGGTTGACCTCCAAACAAATAACCCAGACATCGGGACCGTGGTCACTGCATAACCTGTGCGTGGCTTATTATCTGGCGTGTAATACCTGGAACCATTGACAAAAAGGTTCTTAGCATCTGGGATGGGAGCCTGCTTCACCAGACTGCTGCTTGCTGATTCAAATTCCATCAAAGAAAGACAGTCTTGGCACAAACTTGTTTAGAATTAGAGCGGTTAGTATTATTGGTTTGAAAATGTGTCATTCTCACCACTCTCATCCCCCCTTTTTTTCCTCCTCATTACAAACTGGAGGAAGACATGCAGGGTTTAGAAGGGTGCAGAAAAAAAAACAAAAAAACTTTGAAACAGCCTATGACACTTTTACTTATACACCTGCTTTCTATGTACATAAACTCCTTGGACCTGAAAAGATACTTATAAACAAAGGTTATTACTCTATCCTTCAAAGAATGGTAAACAATACAACATTCGTGTACATTGGTAAATTGTCACTGACGTTCCACAGAACCGATAATAACTAAACCCTCTGTTAATCTTATGCCGCGTACACACGAGCGGACTTTACGGCAGACTTTGCCCGGCGGACTGGATTTCGTCAGACAATTCGATCGTATGTGGGCTCCAGCGGACTTTGTTTTCTCAAAAGTTGGACGGACTTAGATTTGAAACATGTTTTAAATCAATCCGTCGAAATCGAGTCCGGTCGAAAAGTCCGCTCGTCTGTATGCTAGTTCGACGGACAAAAAGCCACGTTAGGGCAGCTATTGGCTACTGGCTATGAACTTCCAGGTTTCAGTCCGGTCGTACGTCACCACGTACGAATTCGACGGACTTTGGTGGATTGTGTGTAGGCAAGTCCGTTCATTCAGAAAGTCCGTCGAAAAGTCCGCCGGGCAAAGTCTGCCGTAAAGTCCAACCATGTGTACGCGGCATTACTGTCACGTTTTTACTAAAATACAACAGCCGCGACACGCAAGAGGGCTGTCGCGGTAGGTTCAAACATGTTACTACATACAAACATTGAGAAGAGACAAACATTTAGATACAAATGTTGGGGAGATATTTCATAGATCCCAAAACAAAAAATGAAAAAAATAAAAACAACCAGATGGAATGCTGCCTTCACTCTTTTAGTGATAGAAAAACAATACAATTTGAAAAGCACTAGAGCATCCAGAAATCTTTGCATGGACCAACCACACAAAGTTCAAAAACAGGCCTGTATATTTTTAATCACACAAACGTGTACTACGCATCCATCAACTCACTCAACATTACAGATTTCTGAAGCCGCAGTCGCACTACATCAACTCCAGAGGGATACCCAAAATGTTATCCTTGGACTACCTATGTCAATCTTTCTGGGGTTTCATGGCCTTTTCCTCAGAACTAGACTCCATGCTCTGTGCATCCGTTTAACTGTGGGAAGCCTCGCATTCCTTCCCTTGCACGGACTGCCATTGCCCATGGCGATTCGAATCGGCTTATCGTCTTACCCCTGCGTCCAGGGAAACCCTTGCACCCATTTTGGGGAGCACCGCCCGGTGTCTTCTTACACAGTGGATTGAAGGACTACAACCACTATTAGTCCCCTAACTAGAAACCCTAAAATGAGGCATCAACTCTATTGCCCCGTACACACGGTCGGACTTTGTTCGGATATTCCGACAACAAAATCCTAGGATTTTTTCCGACGGATGTTGGCTCAAACTTGTTTTGCCTACACACGGTCGCACAAAGTTGTCGGAATTTCCGATCGCCAAGAACGCGGTGACGTACACCACGTACGACGAGACTAGAAAAGGCCGGTTCAGAACCAAGCGCGGCACCCTTTGGGCTCCTTTTGCTAATCTCGTGTTAGTAAAAGTTTGGTGAGAGACGATTCGCACTTTTTCAGACTCGTGGCTTTCAGATCGTTTTCTGCCGTTCAGTTTGTGCTTGTGGGTTTGTATCTGCTCTTCAGTGCGTGCAGTCAGTTCGTATCAGAGTTTTCTGTGTGATCTTGCCCGCTCGTTGCTGTTTTTCAGGTCGCTCTTCACAGGCCTTGCTGTTCTTCAGTGCGTTCTGTTACTTCGTTCTGAGCAGCCGACCGTTTTCTAGCCATGTTCCGTATGCGTACTCCTCGTAGAGTTCGTGCTGTGTGGGGGCTTGGTGTTGGGGTCCTGACCTTGACACAAGTCCAGTCCATGAACAGGGTGGGGAGGAGTTCATGGACCAAGAATTGGTTGCTTCAGCGTGGCCAGTTCTGTCATATGCCTTTGCTCCGTGAGATCCATGAGAATAATCCTGAGGAACTTTCTCAGGATGACGGACCCCGTGTTTCACCGTCTGTTGGCTTCGCTGACCCCCTATATCAGCAGGCAGGATACCTGCATGAGACAAGCCATCACTCCGGAGCAGAGGTTGGTCGCTACCTTGCGGTATTTGGCCACAGGGAGAAGCCTGCAGGACCTCAAGTTCTCGACAGGCATCTCCCCCCAGGCTCTGGGGATCATTATCCCAGAGACCTGTTCTGCCATCATCCAGGTCCTGCAGAAGGAGTATATGAAGGTAAGATTTTTATCCTTTTATATCACATTTTATTGTATTGAATGTTTGATAATATATTATATTTCTTCCCTCATTCCCTAATTACCATGATTGTAATATGCTGTGAATGTCCCCTTTGTTCTCATGCATGCTGGATTTTTATGTAATTATTATTTTATGTCCTTCATACATATTTGCCCTTCAATAACCTCCCCAGCATGGTCTTTCCTCGCCTATATTCACCTCATGTAGTCACTTAACAATGTATTTTATCAGCTCCATAGTAGTGCTTTACCCCAAACACCCCCTAAAATGTTTGGAAATGTTATTTTTGATTTAAATTCAGGCAGAGTGCCAGAGGGTTTTTTTTGTGGTGTCCCCAAATTTTTTTTAACCCTCCCTCCCCCCAACTGCTAAGTCAGCTGATCACAATTCTCTATCCTCAATCATCTATCTGCTGACTTTGCCAAACCCATACACACTATACCCATCTCTTTAGTGCTCAGATTTATGGATGAATTCCCCAAAGCATGTAGTGCAAGGGCCTGCCTGTATACTTTCCAATGGTACTGTTTAAAGTTTTGGTATCCTATTATTATCTTGCTAGGTAATAGCAGAATGTCCAAATGTCCTCAAATGTGTACAGTGTGTATTTATATCTTTGTATTATGACACTTCTTACCTGTCCAGTGGTCTGCCAATAGTGTAACTAAGAAGGGGCTGTTCCAAGTAATACCCTGTATTTAGGCATTCATCTCTCAATGAAGTGAAGAGGGTTACCTGTCCAAGAGTCCCCCCCCCCTATAATGTTAGAAATGGCCCATGAGAGGGGGGGAGGGGGAATATGATAGGTGTACCTTATACTTTGGCCTTGTTAAATTCCCCTTAGTAAATGCTATCTGGAGGTTGCCCCATAATGTTTGTGTATAATCTGCTTGCCATGTATCTTTGAAAAAATAGTAATGTTTATTGTTTTTTCCTCAACAGTTTCCTTCAACGCCACAAGAATGGCAGACCGTGGCCTCCCACTTTGCCCAGCGGTGGGACTTTCCTAACTGCGGAGGGGCAATTGATGGGAAACACGTACACATCGTCCCACCACCCAACTCGGGGTCGTACTATTATATAGTGATGTTGGCGGTGGTGTCGGCTAATTACGAGTTCTTGTATGTGGACGTGGGGAAGAATGGCCGGATGTCCGATGGTGGAGCGATCGCCCAGACGGAGTTCTACAGGCGTCTCCAGAATGGCAGCTTGGACTTGCCACCTCCAGAGGACAATGTTGAAGGTCTCCCATTTGTGTTCGTTGCTGATGAAGCATTTGCGCTGGGGGACCACCTGATGCGGCCATTCCCGATGAGGACCCTCACCCCGGAACAGAGGGTTTTTAATTACTGGCTGGCCAGAGCCCGAAGAGTGGTGGAGAACACATTTGGAATCCTGGCCAGCCGGTTCCGATTATTTCTGACACCCATCCATATGGCGGAGTATAAACTGAACCATATAATACTTGCCTGCTGTGTTCTCCATAATTTTTTAAGAAAACATTCAGCCAACTATGCTGGCTCAGTTGGGCCTGAGGCCGGAATCCCTAATCCATCAACACTGACGGCGCTTGAAAGTGGCAGTCCTGGCTTGCCCTCCCTAAATGCCCGTGATGTCCGGTTACGCTACCTGGAGTTCTTTGCGGGTAGGGGGGCTATCAATATGCCAGACAATCTGTGATACCTTTTTCAAATAAAAAACAACCAAAATAAATTCTTTGTGGACATTTACTGCTTGTGTTTGTTTTAGCTGACCCTGACAGAAATGTGTTGAGTGCAGAAAATGTCGTGATTGGGTAACCTTATAAAAAACAGTGTTGGCTGGTACTTCCTAAATGCAAAAACACATTTCACTACAAGTGCACTTTCAACTGCACTGAACCTGCACTTGTAGTGCAAAGTGGATTTGCCCTTAGGAAATAACCCCCATTTTTGCATAAAACAGCAATTACATCACCTCAAAAGTGTTGTAGTGTTGAGACAATAATCCACACATTCTTGAGTAAGGCGCTTTTTTATACCTGCACAATCACATGTGCATTTCCCAAAGGTTTTAAAACAAACCAACATGTTTGTTGTATAACAATGTTTGCAGTAGCATTATCAAAAATCGAAATATCCATTTCAGATAAAACAGGCCTGTGTAAAACCAACAAGAAAGCCAAAAAACTTGAACTTACAAAGTTCACATATGGTAAAACCTGAAGGCTATATCAGACATGAGTATTTAGGAACTGTGTTTGATATAGCGTTCAGATGGGGGGGAAATCACCCCTGGAAAAGCCAAATTTGGAAGATGCACACCAATTTACGAATGTCAACATGTGCTATCTGCCATCAGGGGGGATCAAGGGATGTGTTTTGGGGGAGCAAGCCCTTCCTCAATGCGACTTTATAATTGAGGAAGGGGTTGCACCCCCAAAACGCGTCCATTGATCTCCCGTGATGGCAGATAGCACATGTTGGCACACTGTGTGCATCCTCCAAATTTGGTTTTTCTAAACATTGAAAACATTTTCGTACGATAAAACAGGTGATTTTGTGGGGTTTAAATTCGCCCCAAAACATCAATGATGTTATTATTTTTTTTAATAACATCACTGATTTGTTGCTGGATGTTTTGCAATTGGAGATTACACCCCATGATCTCCCCGATGAGTATCTGGGCACTTTCAGATGTAAAGCGTTCTGGATCACGATCACCTAAAAAGAGATAAAGAACAAAAAAAAAGGTCTCAAAAATCTGCCACCATCCATCTCTTTTACCTGAGCCTGTGGTCGCAGACACTCACTTGTTGTGGTGCCAATCTCCACCACGTCTTCTTCTTCCTCCTGCTCAGCTTCTTGGGTTGGTATTTCCCCTTCTTCCAGAGGGGGGGGGGGTCTCTGGTCTCCTGGGATGAGGGGTGTCCGAGTCTTTTCTCCCCTATGTAAAACAAAAATGGTATACTTAGCACACAGATATTTGAAGGCAGAACTAGAAATAGGAAACATTGCTTGGAAGTGGGGTACAATTGTCTATTTTAGCCGAGTTCCAAGATGTATATTTTTTAGTGTCCTTTGTCAAGCTGCAATACTTTACCTGTTTAGTACAAGCTTCACAGATGTAGCCCCCCCTATAGTATACACTGGAGCACCTGTGTGGCCCCCCTAATAAAAATGGTGTTCTGGGGTCCCACACTAGTGCTCCAGTGTCCAGATGTGAAAACAGCTGCTCAGTGTCCTCTCTTTACACACAATCTAGTTTGCATTTCATTCTAGTAACAAACCCATCTACACAAACAAATATTTGGCATCCAAGTAGGCCCCCAAAAATGTGTGAAAATGCATATGGCCTAAACAATGGTGTTCTAGAGGCCGAAAGAAAAATGTTTGATACGAACGAATAATGGGCCCATGAACATTAAAGTTGACCTTTTTTAAACGTTACAATTAATAAAAGCATATGGAGCAGAACGAACGTAATAAAGACAGAAAGAATAGGAACACAGCACAACTACTTACTTTTTTGCAGCACTCTCCGGATCTTTCGGTACTGCTCTGGCTCTCTCAACTTCAGGTCCGACCACCGCTTCCTGAGCTGATCTTTTGATCTTCGTACCCCGAAATTCCTCTCAAGACTCCTGACCACTTTCGCCATGATCTTGGCCTTTCTGATGTTGGGGTTGGGGTAAGGCCCATATTTTCCGTCATAGTCGGACTTCCTCATGATGTCGACCATCTCCAACATCTCCCCAAACGACATATTTGTGGCCTTAAAACGTCTCCTTCTGGATCGGGACGTGCCTGGATCCGGGCTTTCCTCCTCCTCCTCCTCCTCGTTGCTAGAATTAGCACGCATCTGCTGTAACTCCGCCATGTGCTCTTCACCCACTGCGCCGAACGAAAAGGGGTGGGGAATACACTAGAAAGAACGTCAGGGGCGGGCGGAGTTACACGCATGCGCAGTGTGTATAAAGCGTAACACGCGTGCGTATTACGTACGATCTGTGAGCGGAGGAAGGAGCATTGGACGCGCCGATCGTAAGAACGAAGGTAAGAGACAAACTTGTGCCTATACTGCTTCTAGATTGAGGCCTATATTGTAACAAGATTAGGAGAGTTTTGTCTGACATTAGGCTTTGTCTCGTGTTGTGTCTTGCATGTCAGTATTCATAGATATGCTAAGTGAGCTGCCCTGTCTGTGGGAGATTACCCACCCCCATTTCAAGAACCAAGCAAAGAGGAAGGCAGCACTGGAGCAATTGTGTGAAATTGTGAAGCAGGTGACCCCCACGGCAGACATCACCTATTTAAAGATATTAATTGGTGGCCTGAGGAGTACATATCTAAGGGAGCGCAAGAAAGTCCCGGATTCACAGAGATCCGGAGCAGCAGATGATATCTATGTCCCCAGGATGTTGTACTACGACAGGCTGCATTTTCTGGCAGGCCAGACTGAACCCAGGCCATCCCTCTCCAGTCTTCCTTCCACGCTTCCTTCCCCCCCGGCTGAGGCTTCTGACGCCTAACCTGGGCCTTCCAGGCCACATGTGGAGGAGCCCAGATTGAGCCAGGTATAGCATTCCTCTAAATATTTCTGCTTGTCCAATCAATGACGTTAACTAGATGTTAGTTGGGAGTACTAATTTAGGATTGTGATTGATGATGCAAAAACTAAAACTATGTCCCTTTTTCATACACAGGGAAGTCTCAGCCAGGAGGTGGCTGGGTCGAGCCGGCTGGCTGATATCAAGGTCCCTCCACCCCCCCTGAAAAGAGAAAGTGGCAGTAGGAGGAGTACCCTAGAGGAGGCTGCTATAGCATTCTTTTGGAGGGCTCCTGGGAGCACCACACACCATGCAGGAGAACATTGCTGCCTTCATAGCCTATAAAATGCAGAGGATGGAGGAGGGCCAAAAAGCCTTGTGTGAGGCCCTCATATCGGAGGCTCTGGAGAAAGGTATGAGGGGCCAAATTACACCTCACACACATCTTTGGGATGGTCCTCCTCCTCCTCCTGCAGGTCCTCCTCCTCCTCCTCCCTCTCCTCCAGGTCCCCCCAGTCCTCCTCCAGGTCCTTCCAGTCCTCCTCCTGCCACATCTCCAACAGCACAGCCACAGCCCGGAAGGAAGCGTGGAAGGAAGACCAGACAGTGATTGCCCTGGGTTCAGTCTGGTCGGCCAAATGATGCAGCCTCTTGTGTTACCACAGCCTGGGGACACAGATGTCATCTGCTGCTATCCGGATCTCTGCGAATTCTGGACCAGACTGCCCTCCCTTACATATGGACTCCTCAGGCCACCAATTTTGATGTTGAAGAATTGATGTCTGCCGTGGGGGTCCCAGGCTTCGCTAATTTCTCATGTTGATCCAGTGTTGCCTCCCTCTTTGTTTGGTTCTGATCCCTTAATAAAGGATTTTTGTTTTGAATTATACTCTCCTATGTGTTTTACTTCAAAAAGGACAGTTGGTTTGTGAGGATTCAGGTACATTTCAAATATACAATGTGAAATGAACAAGGGACACCAACACCAAACAATCTCCTTGAGATTAAATAATAAAAGATATCAATGGTGTTGGGGTAACTTCACACACAAAACACACCCAAAAATATTCTGGAGTAAAAATAAAAATAACATTGAACAAAGATCAGCCTTGGAAAAAATCCAAACATTAAAGAAAAAAAAAGGCTTAAAATCCAAAATAAAAAAAAATTAAAAAATATAAAACTGTCAGATGTGACAACTAATAACAATATATTCAGGGAATCCCACTAAAAAAACACAAATAAAAGTTTGTGAGAAGTGTGTGTGAATACGAGCAGCAAAACTACTTAATTCTTGTCACATTATAAAGAAGAAGAGAGTGCGCTGTATTAAACCATTTTGAACATTGCAGCGTGACAAAAGTGCTGTATCCATTGCGAACGCTAAGTTTACCAGAACGAGCTGTCCCGTGTCGGAATTTCTTCTGAGCATGCGTGGCACTTTGTGCGTCGGAACAGGCCACACACGGTCGGAATTGACGCGATCGGATTTTGTTGTCGGAAAATGTTATCTCCTGCTGTCCAACTTTGTGTGTCGGAAAATCCGATGGAAAATGTCCGATGGCGCCCACACACGGTCGGAATTTCCGACAACACGCTTCGATCGGACATTGTCCATCGGAAAATCCGACCGTGTGTATGGGGCATTAGGCTTGTTGTCCCAACACTTTTGGCACGGAACTACACTACAGATACAGGTACAAGAGTACCACTCTTTTAACAACCAACTATTAACTATGCCAAATGATTCGCCAACAACCACAGATCAACCCCCGAATTATGTCTCTACCCCTCACAGTGTATGCATACACAAGCGCATTGCGCTGTACGACCGTACACTGCGTCGCCAGACAAATCTACACAGAGCACTTATGCCCGCTCTCTTTTACAAAACACTTACTGCTTCTCTCTGTATCTCGATATTACAACAATAACTTGGATGCCGCCTGTTTGCTCTCTACCCAAAACTGTATTACAGTATAAAACTAAAAAGACAACTGGAAAAACGCCAGTATTTTCCCATTGTCCTTCCAAGCACAAATCTCATTTGCTTGTGTCATAAGACCCCAAGCTCCCCCCACCAACTTCCTGTGGATACATAAAATGCTGAGAAGAACTGTTGCCTGTTGCATGCCCAGCTCTACCAACCCCTTAAACTGGTTTATTTACATATCAATGTACAGGAAAAGGGAGGGGAGGGTAAGCCTAGTTTCATATATTGCAGGCTATACAATACAAACCTTGCTAAAGCAATAAAATATAACACAAAATAAAAATTAAACACACACCGCTTAAAGTACAAAAACTCACAGTTAAACCTAGTCTTGTTATCCATTGAAATTCAGTGCAAAGTAAAGGTTTCACTCAAAACCAATATTCAATACAGAAAATGCAATAGCTTCCTTGAAAAGTATGTAAAAAGTACACAAATAGAATTCACTTAAAAGGAAATGGTGCCTAGAGATAAGGTGGCAGCCCAAACCACATGGCTACACACACACACAAAAGAAAATTAGAGCAGCTTCCCCTGTAGGAAGGCCCACACGTCCTCAAAATGGCTGCCGATCCACATGGCAGACAACAACAAAAGGAAATGGCAGACAAAAACCAGGCCACGACAAAATGGCGCATTTTCCTGCCAAAACTAAAATTTCTCCCCACAAAACTACACATTTGAGATGACAAATGAACACTTATAAACATTTAAAAGTGTTATAAGTTACGAAAAAGCACAACTTAAAACAAAATGGTACATAAGTAATAATTACAATTCATCCATTTCTCACATGCATTACTAACTTGTTACACAGCATACAGTTACTTACACATACACACAGCACACCGTCTCCGTACACAAACATTCAAGCTTGCAAATACAAATCACACACACACGCAGGCACACACACGCACACACACGCAGGCACACACCAGACATACCATCAAACTTCCAGCATTATCTCAAAAAGACGAAAAATTAGTTCTTTTCACGAAGCAGAGCCTCCCCAACACATCACACATCTTAATGATCCGATTGCGAAGGAGGTTCTGTTCACTCCTACGGTTCTGACTCGCCATCTGAAAGATGTCTGTATGCTATGCACACAGCCATATCTCCTGTGCTAATAAGGACCCATTTCCGTCTTAATGATATAAATGCATCTTACCTTTTCATCATATGTCTCCCCTCTGGTTCCCCATTTCCCAGTAAAAGAGACATTAACACATTCTTACATTCTCATCCCAGCATGGCTGGCTTTCTCTAGCTAGCATGCTCTTTTATTACCATATCAACAGGAAGCCCCAAGAGGGTGTGCCTCCAACAGCCAAGTTGGAGTTTGTGACCTCACAGGAAATTGTTGTGGAAAATTTTATGATTAATGTATTGTCATAAGAGTCTCCCAGTGTCTGTTCTCTCGCAGCCCTCTCTAAAGAGCTGACTGGGGCAGACTGACGCTGGTTGAGACCTGTTAGGTAGTGGAAAACTTCCTGGTGTTTGTAGAGAGGTGTTTGTGGAGAGAGGACCTGTCCGCCAGCAAGGGGACCCTATGCAATGCACAGAACGATCGTCTGGTGGGAGTGTGTTCGCTCTACAAAGACATTATCGGTTTAGCGGTTGTTTGCCCTTGTCATTCCGGTATGCCTGATCAACATAGTTGGGGTGCCATGACGTACACCTGCAGATAATCTCCCATCCACGAGGAACTCTAGTCATCATCATTTGGTTGTATGTATTTTGTTGTGTTGTTAAATCCTTATATGGTCATTCACATCCTGTGTTCATTTCCTGTGAGGTCACAAGCTTTGTAAGAGGTGTTTGGCTGTTGGAAGCCCAACCCGCGAGCTTTGGGACTTCCTGTTGATATGTTAATAAAGGGACGCTTTCACGGCGGAGGGGCAGAGAGAGAGCGATGCTGGAACTGAGAACATAAGGATGTGTTGTGTCTGTTTGTGGGGAACGAGAGGGCAGACATACTTTCAAAAGGTAACATGCATTTATATCATCAGACGAAATTGTTATTATTATTAGAAACAGGAGATTTGGCTGTGTGCTCTGCGTACAACCAAATATCCATGTCAGAATGGTGAGTCAGAACGTAGGAGTAAACAGAACCTCCTTCAGAATCGGATCATTAAGATGTGTTGGGGAGGGTCTGCTTCGCGAAAAGAACAAATTTTTCGTCTTTTGAGATAATGCTGGAAGTTTGATCGTATGTCTGGTATGTGCCTGTGTGTGTGTGTGATTTGTATCTCGAATATTTGTGTAAGGAGACTATGTGTAACTGTATGTTGTGTAATAAGTATATGAGAAATAGAAATGTATGAATTGGGATTATTTGCAGTCTGCAATGTGTGTGAGACTGATGCTGTGTAACAAGTTTGTAATGCATGTGAGAAATGGATGAATTGTAATTATTACTTATGTATGGGACAAGTAGATTACATGAGTTTTGTAGAGTGTTTAATTGTCTCAAGACACAGATGGTTAGTGGACTTTGATAGTTGTATAGGAAAGCTTTTAGTTTGAAGATGGCTGCTGCATTTTTTAAGTGAGCATGCTGCCTGGGGGAGGGGCGGCCAAGCATTTTACAATGGTGAAAGTTGGCTGCTCCCTGTGGACAATAGAAAGGTTTTGTTTTGAGATGAAAAGAACATGCAAGCATCGCTGGTTGTATCTCTCAATGTCTTGTTCCTGTGAAAGCTGATGGGAACTGAGTTTGAGTGGAGAGGGTATGTAGACAGCAGTGTAATTGTGGGTTATGTGGCTTGATTGTTTCATTGGATAGCATGTGTTCCTAAGTTGTGCTTTTTCGTAACTGTAATGCCCCGTACACACGGTCAGATTTTCCGACAGAAAATGTGTGATAGGACCTTGTTGTCGGAAATTCCGACCATGTGTGGGCTCCATCACACATTTTCGATCGGAATTTCTGACACACAAAGTTTGAGAGCTTGCTATAAAATTTTCCGACAACAAAATCTGTTGTCGGAAATTCCGATCGTGTGTACACAAATCCGATGCACAAAGTGCCACGCATGCTCAGAATAAATTAAGAGACGAAAGCTATTGGCTACTGCCCCGTTTATAGTCCCGACATACGTGTTTTACATCACCGCGTTCAGAACGATCAGATTTTATATTATCTATTATAATATATCTCAGCTCCAGCATCGCTCTCTCTCTGTCCCTCCGTGGTGAGAGCGTCACTTTATTAACATATCAACGGGAAGTTCCAAAGCTTGAGGGTTGGGCTTCCAACAGCCAAACTCCTCTTACAAAGCTTGTGACCTCACAGTCAGACAGCTGCACCTCACATGAGATCTGGGTTTGGGGCTCCGGACATGAGACCCCTTAAAGATTGGCACATATGGTCAGAGGGTACAGTAAGGTGTATTCCTTTAGAAGGTACTTTGATGTCTGGAGGTACGAGACCCCAGAATAAAAATACCTTGGAAGTAGTTCAGCTGCAGCTTCAGAAATCTGTAATGTTGAGTGAGTTGATGGATGCGTAGTACACGTTTGTGTGGTTAAAAATACACAGGCCTGTTTTTGAACTTTGTGTGGCTGGTGCATGCAAAGATTTTGAAATGCTCTTGCGCTTTTCAAATTGTATTCTTTTTCTATCGCTAAAAGAGTGAAGGCAGCATTCCATCTGGTCATTTTTATTTTTTTTTCATTTTCGTTTTTGGGAACTATGAAATATCTCCCCCACATTTGTATCTAAATGTTTGTCTCATTGTTTGTATGTGGTAACAAGATGTTTGAACCTACCGCGACAGCCCTCTTGCATGGTGCGGCTGTTGTATTTTAGTAAAAAAGTGAAAGTAAGATTTACAGAGGGTTTAGTTATTATCGATTTTGTGGAATGTCAAGTGACAATTTGCCAATGTACACGAATGTTGTATTGTTTACCATTCTTTGAAGGATAGAGTAATAACTTTTGTTTATAAGTATCTTTTCAGGTCCAAAGAGTTCCTGAAAGTATATGTACAGGTGTATAAGAAGGTAAAAGTATCATAGGCTATTTCACTGTTTTGTTCTGCACCCTTCTAAACCCTGCATGTCTTCCTACAGTTTGTAATGAGGAGGGAAGAAAAGGAGGGGGGGTGATAGTGGTGAGATGAATAAATTATTTCATTAGTAGTAAAAAAAAATCAAAAGTCTATTGTTTTTTGGAATTCTCTCTCTTATCAGAGGTTCTCGAGATTTTTTTTTTCCTTCTTCTTCCTGCACTCTGTAAAGTTGGAAAAACGTTATTGAACATTAAAACAACAACAATAATTATAACAAATGAATCTCTTCTGTCAATTCTTCTCCCAGAACTGATATTCTTAAACTTCAAGATTTTGTTTCCATCTGGAAGGTCTAGAAATATTAAATTTCTTTCTTTTGGTGACTTACAAGTCAGATCCTAAAAAAGAATGCAGTATCATTATTGAGAATTTAAATAAATGCAAAATATACCTTCATTTACTTATTCATTTTACATACCAAAATTCTAATATTTTATTATGACATACAAACCATATTTTAATAATAACATTTTTAATTACCTTACGTTGCTCTATTTTTCTTAAAATGACCTATACTCTAATTATTCTGTGTATTTAAACGACAGGACGCAATTTCTCTTTTTTTTAGTCATGATATAAAATCTTGTTTTCATAAACCAAATAAAAGATTTTAAATCACCCCAGAAGATAAAAGCAAATTGTATATCCATTCACTTCTCCTCTATAATATTTCAGAGTAATGCGTGCTGTACTATACTTCTAACATTTTCAATTCAGCATTTTCTGTAGAATTTTTGCTGAATAGTATAACCATTCTTTGGTTAACACCTAGAAAGACCTGTTGAACAATTCTTAATATTATTGACAAATCCTGTCTCAAAGCATCTCTCAGCACTTGTTCTAACAATCCCATTTATAGGCTTTCTGAATAAATTTAGCTAAGAATGTTCTGTTATCACATCTACCTCTATGGGTTTAGATTTTAAAGTTTTAAAAAATGAGCAATATTTGTCATATAATTCTCCTGAATGAATTCTCTTAAAAAGAATTTTTAATGACAGATCAGGTGTCCGTAATATGATCATACTAGATCTCACAATCTATTCTGTTACTTTGAATGCAAAATAAACACTTAACAATTGCTTCATATTTGTGTCAAAAGTCTTTTCCATATTTGTCAAACCTCTGGAGAAAAAACCTATTATTTTCGGTTCACCATCTTTTACCTGAAATAAAATTACTGAGATGGAATTCTCAGATACCTTAGTAAACAATAAAACAGGCATAGATATTCCAATTTCGATTGTATGCAATGAAACAGCATTCTGCAAATCTTTTTTCAACATTTCAAAAACATCTGTATGGGTTTGAGACCATTCATCAAACACAACATCTTTTTGTTTCAGGAAATCAAATAATGGTTTAACTTTATCATCATATTCCTGTAAAAACTCTTTGCAAGAATTTACCTCACTCAAAAATTGATATAATGCCTTGCAAGATGTTGGAACTGGAATAACAGAAATGTTTCTAACTTTTTCCTGTGATAACTTTCTCTGTCCATGACTAATTTGCATATGAAGAAAATTAACTTTATCTTTCATTAACTGAACTGACTCTGTGTTCAATTTCAATCCTGCTTTTTGTAACTAACTCTGTCAACAGAGTTACATGTTCCTCTGTATTTTGGGTAGACAACAAAATTTTGTCCACATGTTGGAAAATACATTTTGGTCTAGAAAATTTTGATAAAACTTTCTCCAAGCACTCGTGCACTATTCTGTCACTGATTTCCATTTCTGGAATTATTCTAGTGAAGGCATACGTTTCTTTATTGAAACTGAAGGCAAGTTTATAATGACAGCTGTTTGTTACTGGTACTGAAAAATGACTATTGGAAATTTCCAGTACTGAAAATACTTTGGCCTTGGCATCCATTTGTGACATTAAATTTAAATTAGGAACAATAGGTTTGTTATTTGTAATAAAGCGCAGACCATCAACCCTAACACAAAGCAGCTGTAGTACTGAGGGTAAATTTATCAAATCCCAAAAAGCATACAAATAAAAGTCAGTACAGCGCATACATATGTAAATAAAAGTAATCAATAAAGTCCATATAAAAATTAAGAACAAAAGAAATCCAGCAATGTTTGGAGATATTATGTGTTTTTAATCCCTTTTTAATGTTGTTGACATGTTCTCCTAGACGGACACGCAGGGGTCGGGAGGTCCTTCCTATGTATTGAAGGCCACACTCACATTGGAGCATGTAAACAACCCCAATTGTTGTGCAGCTGATGAGTTGATCTATTTTATATTCCTTACCAATGGAGGTGGCCATAAAACTTTTACGTTTTTTGTTATTGCGTTTGGAATGTCTGCAGGCTGTACATCGCCCACAGGCGTAAAAGACTGAGAGAAAGAAAAACAATCTACTTTCTGATTGTATGGGGGGATCCACCACTCCTGGAGCTAGGCGATCTCGCAAAGATGGAGCTTTTTTATACATGAACATCGGACGTGGTGGCAACAGGGGACCCAGCCAGTGCTGGGACAAGGCCATCTGATGCCCAGGGCGAAGATGGCAAACTGCGCCCCCCTGGGTATAAAGAAAGAGTCAGTGTCCTTTCAAAACCAGAAAACACTTAAAACAATACAACATTACAATACAACAATACAATACTGTAGCTGCAGCCCTGTCGCAGTATATGTACTGCGGCGGGTCGGCAAATGGTTAAATTGTAAGTTCACCGCACCTCTGGACCCCTTTACATTACACAGCACCCTGCACCTCTGGACTCCTTTACATTACACAACTCCCTGCACCTCTGGACCCCTTTACATTACACAGCACCCTGCACCTCTGGACCCCTTTACACAGCACCCTGCACCTCTGGACCCCTTTACATTACACAGCACCCTGCACCTCTGGACCCCTTTACATTACACAGCACCCTGCACCTCTGGACCCCTTTACATTACACAGCACCCTGCACCTCTGGACCCATTTACATTACACAGCACCCTGCACCTCTGGACCCATTTACATTACACAGCACCCTGCACCTCTGGACCCATTTACATTACACAGCACCCTGCACCTCTGGACCCCTTTACATTACACAGCACCCTGCATTTCTGGACCCCTTTACATTACACAGCACCCTGCAATTCTGGACCCCTTTACATTACACAGCACCCTGTACCTCTGGACCCCTTTACATTAAACAGCGCCCTGCACCTCTGGACCCATTTACATTACACAGCACCCTGCACCTCTGGGCCCCTTTACATTACACAGCACCCTGCACCCCTTTACATTACACAGCACCATGCACCTCTGGACTCCTTTACATTACACAACTCCCTGCACCTCCTGGACCCCTTTACATTACACAGCACCCTGTACCTCTGGACCCCTTTACATTACACAGCACCCTGCACCTCCTAGACCCCTTTACATTACAAACCCCCCTGCACCTCTGGACTCCTTTACATTACACAGCACCCTGAAGCCTTTAGGTTCACACTGGTGTCCTGGAGTTTGTCGCAGTGCTGGCGTATACGCAGTTTTTTTGCATTTTATCCCTATTTTTAGCTGCAGTTCCACAGAATTCTATTAGCTTGTGTAATTTTACTGTGTTTTCTGAAAGCACACCAAAGATTCAGTATAGAGGACATTTGGTGCACTTTCAGAAAATGTTGTAAAAATATGTAACCTAATAGAAGTCTGTGGGACTGTAGTGAAAATTGAGGTAAATGCAGGAAAACTGTGTATACACCAGCACTGCAACTGAACCACAGGGCATCAGTGTGAACCCACTTGAGTCCTGGTTAAGGATGATCTCCGGCGTGTTCGCATGCTGCACGCGCCGAGCCCACTAGGAAGTCGGCATTGCATGGCGCTAATCACAAGCAGTGAGACATTTCCTGATGTGTGGCTGCAGAGATCGGGAAATGTCTCACTGCCTGTGATTAGAGCATTGCCGACTTCCTGGCGGGCTCGGCATGTGCAGCATGCGAACACGCCAGAGATCATCCTTAGTCCTGGTTCACATATATGCGATGCAGGAATCAGAGCGATTCCAGTGTGGATTCCTGCATTGCATGTTGCTTGTCGGCCGTCCATGTTGCCCTTTGCAAACTTCTACGAGTGTCAATGTAAAATTAATGACACCCCCAGATCAGTTTGCAGATTGCAGTGAGAACTGTAAAATGGTGCAGGAATCGGATTGCATAGGTGTAAACACCCATCCAATCCGATTCCAGTGCAGACCAAAAAAAGGGTCCTGCACAGTTTTGGTGCAAATGCGATTTCAGCCATACAGTTTGTATGGCTGAATTCGCATTGCACAGACATCGCATGTGATTTGTACAGCAATGCGGTGCGAATCACATGCAATGTCTATGATCACACTAGTGAAAACCCTGGCTAAAGGAACATGATGGGGCCAACTATTAGCATAGAGTTAATGAAAGACTCTGCTAGAGGACAACAGAGGAAAGAGAGAGCAGAGTCTGGACACAGTGACAGCTCTGATAACTCACTTGGATGTTCCCAGGTTGCTAACACTAGTTCCATCGGCGGCTACTTGTTTAAATGTTCCCGCCCCCACATTCCTTTCAGAGGCAGCACACGGGCTGCACAGAGCATGGACGGGACACAGAAACAGAGGGATGGGAGGGGGCAGAGCCGATGCAGCCTCTTCCACCTCTGTGGAGGGAGGGGGGAGTTGAACTCACTGGGCTATTAGAATTTAACAGAGAGTGAGACACACAGCATTGTGACAATGGGTCAGTCCGCCTGAGTTCTCCCAGCGCTGTCAGCATGTCACATCGCCGCTGCACAAGCAAGCCTGTCCCGCTCTCACTGTTTCATACAGGGGAGGATGAGGGAGCCTCCTGACACCCCCCCTAGTTAGTACGCCACTTCTGCGCTCCCCTTCCTGCAATAAATTGATCTGCCCAGGGCATCCGCCCCTTCCGCCCACCCCTTGTACCGGCCCTGGACCCAGCACACGATCCTGCTTGAGAATTGACCAATTTTTTGAGACTAGTTTTTCAAATTGTTTGTGTTGGATATTATAGTTTAGCGCCATTTTGAAACTAGAGACACTTGAACTAGTATCTTTAACTTTATCAGAGATCAGTGAAGTTCTATCCATGGCTAAAACTCTCTCAACCTCACTCTTTAAGTTATGTGTGTCGTAACCTTTTTCCACAAATCTGGATGTAAGTAACGTAGATTGGGCAATAAAGTCACTATCTCATGCAATTGCGCCTAAGTCTGACAAACTGCCCCCTGGGAATGTTACATAGCCATGATTTATGATGGCAACTTCCCAGAGGGATGTATGAGTTGCGATCTGTGGGCTTGAGGTGATTACATAATCTGAACCCTTCATTGTCCTTCCAGATCTCAAGATTAAGAAACACAATTTTTTCTTTGCTGAAATTCCAGGACAACTGAATGTTCTTGGTATTATTGTCAAGTTTCTGGACAAAGGCATCTAGACTAGGCTGGTCCCCTTCCCAGATCATGATAAGGTTGTCTATGTACCTTTTGTAGCATACTAGTTCAGGGGGGCGATGCTTGAACACCACATCTTCCTCCCAGTGGGCCATGAAGAGGTTGGCCACACTGGGAGCGAAGCGGGCGCCCATTGCAACACCCCTTTTTTGAAGAAAAAATTGGCGATTGAACCAAAAATAGTTTCTAGCTAAACAAAAAGTTAAGCATTTCAAAAGGTACTTTTTGTGTTTCTCTGGGAGATCCGAAAATAAAGATAGGGCCCATTGGACAGAGGATAGAGCATCCTCATGCCCAATAATGGTGTACAGGGACCCTACATCGGCTGTGACCAAAATACTAGAGGGAGAGCAACCAACTGATTCGATGATTTGGATGATGTGTTTGGTGTCTTTAAGAAAGGCATCCGTTTTAGATACCAAGGGCTGGAGAAAATGGTCAATATATTGGCCTAACCTAGAGGAAATGGAATCAATACCATTTACTATGGGCCTCCCAGGTGGATTATTAATATCCTTATGAATTTTTGGGAGGCAGTAAATGATGGGGGTTCTACAGAAAAGGGGGTCCAAATAAGAAGCCTCCTTCTTATTAAGAATATTCCCCATTTTCCCCTCCTCCATTAGCCAGTGGAGCTCATCCTTATATATCAACATAGGATCTTTATTCAAAATTTGATATGTATCACGGTCTTCCAGTAACCTATGTAATTCTTCCAAATAGTTGGATTTATCCAAAATCACCAGACCAACTCCTTTGTCCGCAGTGCGGATTATGATATCATTCCTTGTTTCCAAAGATTTCATACCCTGCCTAATAGGTAGTGGATCTAATGCCTTTATAACCTTCGTTTTATCCAGATCATTGAATAACAAATTCTTAAACACCTCGAGATATTTGTTTTCAGCATTGAGAGGATTGAAAGTAGATTTGTTCCGTAAATTAGAATGATAACCCCCTGCAGTAGTAACTGGTCTACTGGGATTTGACAGAAAATATTTTTTCATATTTAAATTTCGGACAAATTTGTGGATGTTAACATATGTGTCAAATTTGTTCAAATTTTGAACGGGAGCGAATTTAAGCCTTCTATCAAGAACTTTAATCTCACTCTCGCTCAAAGAAACACTACTTAAATTGTATATACCTGTTCCTAATGGGGTTTTTTCTTTTTGTAATCGCCTACCCCCTCTATTTCCTCTCTCTCTTTTCTTTTTCGAGGTGGGCCTGTTGTTTGTGAGGATTGTTGTGATTGATGTTTTCACCACTCTCCCGGGTTGGGCTGATAAGTTTGCAACCCCCTCCCCGGCCCACTCTGGGCCCCTAAAAAAATCCCCTCCTTCATTAGTGCTGTGTTGTTGTAATGGAGCAAACCTGTTGTACAGAGGTAATTGGCCCCCACGTGCATATTGAGGTGTGTCTCTTCTCCCATCATTATTATGGTAAGAGTACGGATCCTGTCTCTGACTTTCCCATTCCTGGGATGGCCCATAATCCTGTTGATAATATGGATAGTCAAAATTATCTCTAACAGGGGTCTTTGGGGGACCCCTTCCTCTGCCTCTACCTCGCTTGAAATTCCCTCTAGTTCCCTGATCCCTTCTATTAGGAGGGACTGGTGGGGGATAGTAATGTGTAGTGGACACAGCAGGGAGAGAGGCTGGTGCACTAATTGAGTCAATCTGTGAGGGATGAGTATTAGACCCAGATGAATTGGGAGGGGGAGTAGCCTGCCATTTAAATATGTTCCCATTCCTAAAGTCATCTGAATCTGTCATATATTTTTTCTTTTTCTTATTCTGGACTTCTAAATCCCATTTGGTGAGTTTATTACCAAGATCAGCAGATAATTTTGAAAACTCTTCACTATTTTTGAATGGTTTAATGGCATTCCTGATGTCATGAATCTGCGACTCAAGGAATTCCATTTTCCTTTCTTTGCATGAAAGCAATAACTGTAATAATTCAGAACCTTTTTAATAAAAAAATCTCTCCATTCTATCATAGATGCCTCATCATAGAGGCCATCATTCGGTGGGATATCCACCTTAGCCTTCTGGGGACTAAATTAGAAGAGAGATATTGCTTGAATGAGGCAATGTCCCACCATGTTTTCACCTTCTTCTCAAAAATATGATTTAATTTTTTAAAAAAAGAGGTCAAGTCATTACTTTGTTCTGATACAGGGGTATGGGAAAAAACCTCATCCAATTTAACTTCCCGTTTTTCCAAATAATAAGACATCCATGGTTGCAGCTGAAATTGTGATAAATTAAAATAAGCAGATATAAATAAATAAGGTCAACTAGCGCAGACCATCAACCCTAACACAAAGCAGCTGTAGTAATGAGGGTAAATTTATCAAATCCCAAAAAGCATACAAATAAAAGGCAGTACAGCGCATAAATATGTAAATAAAAGTAATCAATAAAAGTCCATATAAAAATTAAGAACAAAAGAAATCCAGCAATTCCTCTGGTGGTATAAGTGACATGAAAAGCTTGTAGAGTGACTGTAGTGAGAAAGGGACCTCCACCTTCAGTAACACAAGCTGCTCACCTTTACAGATGGACCCCTGAGTCAATCAGTCAGGTCAAAACAGCAGTTCCCTCTCAGGGATAATGACAGGAGGAGAAGCTTATAGGACTTGATCAGCAGCGGGTACGTTTGCAGTAATCACATGAAAAAGATGTAGAAAGAAATCTAGTGCTCTCTGAATATTGCTAGAAATTTATTATAAAATAGTGGAAACACTTACAAAACATTGCACTGTACCCCAGTGCGTAGGATGCGAGCGTGAGTATGGGAGGATGATCCACATGAGATAGACGAGCAGAGCGCGGGTGACGTCACGATCCTGTCACGTTCGTAATGCTGTACGCGTTACATCCCAAGAAAGGGGCGGGACTTCCTCAGCGGCAACGGACGGACGTGATAACACCCGCTTTTGTACATGTCTGCTACTCAGAGTGACCAATAAGCACCAGTGCGTACCTGTCTCCATAGCGACGTAGGAGGAAGTACTTAAAGGTGCAAAATGTAAACAGGAACAACAATGTCCCGAACTCAACCATGGAAACTTGTTATAAAATAACCATTAGGGAGTAACCATAGTTGATATGCTAATCAAATAAAATAAAGTAAAAGCTCAGGCAAGCCAAATTAATAAAAAATAAAAAAGAAATATATAAATGATAATAACCCCACGCTCAAGCTCAATCCCTGGATCATCCACATACCACAGCATACATAGTAATACATGATTAAAAACACATAAACAAAGTCATATTGCACATTCAACATAAGGAGATTAAAAAACTTAAAAAACAAAAATCAGCCACTATCGGTCAGAGATAAAACAATTAACGTCAAGGTTGACGTTCAGACCCCCTGGGACGAGGACCTTGGTCTTGTGAATCCAATGAGATTCTCTGCGACTAAGTTGACGTAGGAAGTTACCCCCCCCTCCAATGTTTATTTACTCTCTCAATACCCCAAAAACTAAGACCCACTGGGATTTTGACCATGTACTAACTTAAAATGTTTGGAGACATTATGTGTTTTTAATCCCTTTTTAATGTTGTTGACATGTTCTCCTAGACGGACATGCAGGGGTCGGGAGGTCCTTCCTATGTATTGAAGGCCATACTCACATTGGAGCATGTAAACAACCCCAATTGTTGTGCAGGTGATGGGTTGATCTATTTTATATTCCTTACAAATGGAGGTGGCCATAAAACTTTTAAGTTTTTTGTTATTGCGTTTGGAATGTCTGCAGGCTGTACATCGCCCACAGGCATAAAAGCCTGAGAGAAAGGAAAACAATCTACTTTCTGATTGTATGGGCGGATCCACCACTCCTGGAGCTAGGCGATCTCCCAAAGATGGAGCTTTTTTATATATGAACATCGGACGTGGTGGCAACAGGGGACCCAGCAAACGATCCTGCTTGAGAATTGACCAATTTTTTGAGACTAGTTTTTCAAATTGTTTGTGTTGGATATTATAGTTTAGCGCCATTTTGAAACTAGAGACACTTGAACTAGTATCTTTAACTTTATCAGAGATCAGTGAAGTTCTATCCATGGCTAAAACTCTCTCAACCTCATTCTTTAAGTTATGTGTGTCGTAACCTTTTTCCACAAATCTGGATGTAAGTAACGTAGATTGGGCAATAAAGTCACTATCTCATGTGCAATTGCGCCTAAGTCTGACAAACTGCCCCCTGGGAATGTTACATAGCCATGATTTATGACTTCCCAGGGGGATGTATGAGTTGCGATCTGTGGGCTTGAGGTGATTACATAATCTGAACCCTTCATTGTCCTTCCAGATCTCAAGATTAAGAAACACAATTTTTTCTTTGCTGAAATTCCAGGACAACTGAATGTTCTTGGTATTATTGTCAAGTTTCTGGACAAAGGCATCTAGACTAGGCTGGTCCCCTTCCCAGATCATGATAAGGTTGTCTATGTACCTTTTGTAGCATACTAGTTCAGGGGGGCGATGCTTGAACACCACATCTTCCTCCCAGTGGGCCATGAAGAGGTTGGCCACACTGGGAGCGAAGCGGGCGCCCATTGCAACACCCCTTTTTTGAAGAAAAAATTGGCGATTGAACCAAAAATAGTTTCTAGCTAAACAAAAAGTTAAGCATTTCAAAAGGTACTTTTTGTGTTTCTCTGGGAGATCCGAAAATAAAGATAGGGCCCATTGGACAGAGGATAGAGCATCCTCATGCCCAATAATGGTGTACAGGGACCCTACATCGGCTGTGACCAAAATACTAGAGGGAGAGCAACCAAACTGATTCGATGATTTGGATGATGTGTTTGGTGTCTTTAAGAAAGGCATCCGTTTTAGATACCAAGGGCTGGAGAAAATGGTCAATATATTGGCCTAACCTAGAGGAAATGGAATCGATACCATTTACTATGGGCCTCCCAGGAGGATTATTAATATCCTTATGAATTTTTGGGAGGCAGTAAATGATGGGGGTTCTACAGAAAAGGGGGTCCAAATAAGAAGCCTCATTCTTATTAAGAATATTCCCCATTTTCCCCTCCTCTATTAGCCAGTGGAGCTCATCCTTTATATATCAACATAGGATCTTTATTCAAAATTTGATATGTATCACGGTCTTCCAGTAACCTATGTAATTCTTCCAAATATTTGGATTTATCCAAAATCACCAGACCAACTCCTTTGTCCGCGGTGCGGATTATGATATCATTCCTTGTTTCCAAAGATTTCATAGCCTGCCTAATAGGTAGTGGATCTAATGCCTTTATAACCTTCATTTTATCCAGATCATTGAATAACAAATTCTTAAACACCTCGAGATATTTGTTGTCAGCATTGAGAGGATTGAAAGTAGATTTGTTCCGTAAATTCGAATGATAACCCCCTGCAGTAGTAACTGGTCTACTGGGATTTGACAGAGAATATTTTTTCATATTTAAATTTCGGACAAATTTGTGGATGTTAACATATGTGTCAAATTTGTTCAAATTTTGAACTGGAGTGAATTTAAGCCCTCTATCAAGAACTTTAATCTCACTCTCGCTCAAAGAAACACTACTTAGATTGTATATACCTGTTCCTAATGGGGTTTTTTCTTTTTGTAATCGCCTACCCCCTCTATTTCCTCTCTCTCTTTTCTTTTTCGAGGTGGGCCTGTTGTTTGTGGGGATTGTTGTGATCGATGTTTCTCATCTCATCTCACTCTTGGCCCCTAAAAAATCCCCTCCTTCATTAGTGCCATGTTGTTGTAACTGAGCAAACCTGTTGTACAGAGGTAATTGGCCCTCACGTGCATATTGAGGTGTGTCTCTTCTCCCATCATTATTATGGTAAGAGTACAGATCCTGTCTCTGACTTTCCCATTCCCGGGATGGCCCATAATCCTGTTGATAATATGGATAGTCAAAATTATCTCTAACAGGGGTCTTTGGGGGACCCCTTCCTCTGCCTCTACCTCTCTTGAAATTCCCTCTAGTTCCCTGACCCCCTCTATTGGGGAATATTCTTAATAAGAAGGAGGTTTCTTATTTGGACCCCCTTTTCTGTAGAACCCCCATCATTTACTGCCTCCCAAAAATTCATAAGGATATTAATAATCCTCCTGGGAGGCCCATAGTAAATGGTATTGATTCCATTTCCTCTAGGTTAGGCCAATATATTGACCATTTTCTCCAGCCCTTGGTATCTAAAATGGATGCCTTTCTTAAAGACATCAAACACATCATCCAAATCTTCGAATCAGTTGGTTGCTCTCCCTCTAGTATTTTGGTCACAGCCAATGTAGGGTCCCTGTACACCATTATTGGGCATGAGGATGCTCTATCCTCTGTCCAATGGGCCCTATCTTTATTTTCGGATCTCCCTGAGAAACACAAAAGGTACCTTTTGAAATGCTTAACTTTTTGTTTAGCTAGAAACTATTTTTGGTTCAATCACCAATTTTTTCTTCAAAAAAGGGGTGTTGCAATGGGCGCCCGCTTCGCTCCCAGTGTGGCCAACCTCTTCAAGGCCCACTGGGAGGAAGATGTGGTGTTCAAGCATCGCCCCCCTGAACTAGTATGCTACAAAAGGTACATAGACGACCTTATCATGATCTGGGAAGGGGACCAGCCTAGTCTAGATGCCTTTGTCCAGAAACTTGACAATAATACCAAGAACATTCAGTTGTCCTGGAATTTCAGCAAAGAAAAAATTGTGTTTCTTGATCTTGAGATCTGGAAGGACAATGAAGGGTTCAGATTATGTAATCACCTCAAGCCCACAGATCGCAACTCATACATCCCTCTGGGAAGTTGCCATCATAAATCATGGCTATGTAACATTCCCAGGGGGCAGTTTGTCAGACTTAGGCGCAATTGCACACGAGATAGTGACTTTATTGCCCAATCTACGTTACTTATATCCAGATTTGTGGAAAAAGGTTACGACACACATAACTTAAAGAGTGAGGTTGAGAGAGTTTTAGCCATGGATAGAACTTCACTGATCTCTGATAAAGTGAAGGATACTAGTTCAAGTGTCTCTAGTTTCAAAATGGTGCTAAACTATAATATCCAACACAAACAATTTGAAAAGCTAGTCTCAAAAAATTGGTCAATTCTCAAGCAGGATCGTGTGCTGGGTCCCCTGTTGCCACCACGTCCGATGTTCATATATAAAAAAGCTCCATCTTTGCGAGATCGCCTAGCTCCAGGAGTGGTGGCTCCCCCCATACAATCAGAAAGTAGATTGTTTTCCTTTCTCTCAGGCTTTTATGCCTGTGGGCGATGTACAGCCTGCAGACATTCCAAACGCAATAACAAAAAACTTAAAAGTTTTATGGCCACCTCCATTGGTAAGGAATATAAAATAGATCAACTCATCACCTGCACAACAATTGGGGTTGTTTACATGCTCCAATGATAGTGTGGCCTTCAATACATAGGAAGGACCTCCCGACCCCTGCATGTCCGTCTAGGAGAACATGTCAACAACATTAAAAAGGGATTAAAAACACATAATGTCTCCAAACATTTTAAGTTAGTACATGGTCAAAATCCCAGGGGTCTTAGTTTTTGGGGTATTGAGAGAGTAAATAAACATTGGAGGGGGGGTAATTTCCTACGTCAACTTAGTCGCAGAGAATCTCATTGGATTCACGAGACCAAGGTCCTCGTCCCAGGGGGCCTGAACGTTAACCTTGACGTTAATTGTTTTATCTCTGACCGATAGTGGCTGATTTTTGTTTTTTAAGTTTTTTAATTTCCTTATGTTGAATGTGCAATATGACTTTGTTTATGTGTTTTTAATCATGTATTACTATGTATGCTGTGGTATGTGGATGATCCAGGGATTGAGCTTGAGCGCGGGGTTATTATCATTTATATATTTCTTTTTTCTTTTTTATTAATTTGGCTTGCCTGAGCTTTTACTTTATTTTATTTGATTAGCATATCAACTATGGTTACTCCCTAATGGTTATTTTATAACAAGTTTCCATGGTTGAGTTCGGGACATTGTTGTTCCTGTTTACATTTTGCACCTTTAAGTACTTCCTCCTACGTCGCTATGGAGACAGGTACGCCCTGGTGCTTATTGGTCACTCTGAGTAGCAGACATGTACATAAGCGGGTGTTATCACGTCCGTCCGTTGCCGCTGAGGAAGTCCCGCCCCTTTCTTGGGACGTAACGCGTATGGCATTACGAACGTGACTGGATTGTGACGACACCCGTGCTCTGCTCGTCTATCTCATGTGGATCATCCTCCCATACTCACGCTCGCATCCTACGTACTGGGGTACAGTGCAATGTTTTGTAAGTGTTTCCACTATTTTATAATAAATTTCTAGCAGTATTCAGAGAGCACTAGATTTCTTTCTACATCTTTTTCATATGATTACTGCAAACGTACCCGCTGCTGATCAAGTCCTATAAGCTTCTCCTCCTGTCATTATCCCTGAGAGGGAACTGCTGTTTTGACCTGACTGATTGACTCAGGGGTCCATCTGTAGAGGTGAGCGGCTTGTGTTACTGAAGGTGGAGGTTCCTTTCTCACTACAGTCACTCTACAAGCTTTTCATGTCACTTATACCACCAGAGGAATTGCTGGATTTCTTTTGTTCTTAATTTTTATATGGACTTTTATTGATTACTTTTATTTACATATGTATGCGCTGTACTGCCTTTTATTTGTTATTTGTAATGCATTTATTCAGTGATCTTAAATCAACTGATAAAGAATATGAATCATCAACATTCTTGATAGGCCAAATACAATTATTTACCACTGATTGTGCCTTCTTTAATATTCCTTGTTGTAAAAATGATTGTACGATGTCAGAAACTGTACCTATTGATTCCTGTGGCAACTTATTTTGAACTTGGGGTTCAGGGTCTCGTCCCTCAATTTCGATCTCAATATCTTTAAACAAACCTGTATCCATTTTGTTCTGACTCCAAAGACTTTTATGTGCTCTTACCGATTGTTCCAATTCAAGATTGGTTCCTGTGTGTGGCCAATTTAAATCTGAAGAAATGTCAGCGACTGCTGTACAAATACTTCCAACATTATTGTACATGGAAGAATCTATTAACCTAGATTTGGGCCTAGATGAATCTTTCCATATCGTAGAATTACTTAAGTCAATAATCCAATCTAATTTACTAATCACATCCATGCCTAAAATATTCTCTGTATTTTGGCAACACCAGATATCTATTTTCGTTTTCAAAATTCCTGGAATCTCGAAATTTACATCAAAAACTTTAGCTGCAACTGTATTTCCTTTTCCATTGAAACCAATTAAATTACATTTTGGAGAATCAATATTCACATGTAATTTGTTTTTAGTTAAACTGAGTTCAGATCCCAAATCTATTAACCATTTAGTATTCTTGCCATTTAATAAACCATGTACCCATGGCCTTCCACTTTCATCTAATAAAAGTGAAGTCACATATTTTAATGTTGGAGATGACTCAGAACATTTTTCCCTAAATCCTGATGGTGATGGAAGTAATCCATCCCTCTCATTTTCATCATTGTTTTTCATATTAATTGAATTGTCATTAACAGTCAATGTACTGATCTGTTTGACTTCTGAAGCATAAGGCAAATCAGTCAAACTATTGTTTGAAGAAGAAAGAATATGTTGCTCAGAAATATGTTCTGTATTTTCTACTTTCAAAGTTTTACTTTGTGTAGTATGTAGGGAAGTATTTCCTGTCTGCTCTGAAACTTTAGTTCTGCCTGTGAGGTGTATCTCGCCATCTCTGGGTGTGGCCTTACACGTGGCACTCTGAACGCCATTTTGCTTTTCTTTATCTAAACGGTGTCTGCATTCAGCAGCTTTATTCAGTATTTTTGTTTTAAGCAAATATTCATGTTCCTGGCCTATAGACCGCATATCTTGTACAAAAGGCTTCTGCATAGAATCTGCAGTAACATTCATAGAGTCTTCATTAACATTAATCTCTAAACTCTTGCTTGACTCTGCTTTAAACTTTACATTATTCTGTAACTCAGACAACTGAATATCCTTTATTTGAATTGCACTCTGCAAATCATCTATCCTTTCAGTCAAAATCTGACATTTAATACATAAACTATTGTCCTTTGTTTCCTCTTTTGTACCAACTACATTGCTTTCAGAAACTCCTGATATCATTGTATCATAAACTTTAATTAACTTAATCAAATTCCTAACCTGTTTGCTGAATTTCTTAAATGTAAATTTTGACTTTTGTATTTTCATATTAGCCTGTAAGCATTCATTGAACATGTAACACCATAGTTCATCATCTTTAACAAACTTTGACAGATTTTTAAATTCTAAATCACCCTCACTGGATAATTCATGAATTAAATCCTTAACTTACCAATGTAAGACGGCTTCCTTCATGTAACACGCGTTCCCTCTCTTGGCGGGAAATTACATCATCAAGAAACAGATTTTTCTTGCACGTGTGTAAACGTCTCACCAATTCTGATGTTTGTTTTCCTTCCAAGTTCATTTCAATGATGCCGAAAATTAGCTTTTTCGATTTCTCCTGAAAGCTTGTCTGAATAATCACTCTTTTTGCTGATATTCCCTCTTGACAAGCGGAAGGAGAAATTATTGAAAAAAATTCGATATTCGGACAAAAATCTGGCAAAGGCTTACCACTGTAAAATTCGAGTAGTTACTGTATTAATAACTATATTTCAATAATTCATATTGATGAGAAAAGTTCCAAGAAAAATCTGTTAAGTTCTCATGTAAAACCTCCAAAATTGATTTAATAATCAATTAGCAAAATGTTACAAAAACAATGTCAACATGTAGAATACAAAAATAGATTATTCTTAAAATGAAGTTTAAATCAGATATGTCTGTGTGTAAAAGTAGAGATCTGTGTGTCTGTCCTTGTGGAGAGCTGAAGTGTAAGTAAGTCTTCCCCCACAGCCTGTCTGTCCTCCTTCAATTAACCCCTCACCTTTTCCAAAGAGCCAAAAAGCTTAAAAGACCAGGAAATTCAATCCCTCCAACATTCCTAAGGGTGGGGCTATGAACTATATGAAGATACCTAAAATAAGAATCATTTAACTTACAATATATACATTTCCTTTAAACATAAAATCCTACATATTAGTATACATATATTTAAAATGCAGTGTTCTTATTAATATCCTAATCAAGAAATATAGTAATGTAAAGAAACAGCTTATTCTTAACATACTGGAACTTTGTGTCTTTCGAAAGACTGCAATCTTATCTCTTACAATGGGGGAGGTGAAATGGTCTACACTAAATTGTATCCATATGTGAGATGAATCTCTCCCAAGAAATGCATATGAACCCTATACCAGCATAAACTTTCATGAGTATAAAAACCTATATAACTTCACCTTTTCCCAACATAGAAGATATATCTATCTATCTATCTATCTATCTATCTATCTATCTATCTATCTATCTATATATATATATATAATTCAATTATCATAAGAACTCAACCATTCATAAATTCTGATATTCTAACAAACGCGCAGAGACAGCAGCGCTCTGCACATGCGGAGCTCTGCGGTGTGATGCAGTCGGTGTGCTGCCCTTAAGCTGGCCCCTGGAGGGCATCCTGCCTCGTTGGTGATGTGCCTCCTCCTCTCTCCTATCAGGCACGTGGAGTCAGTGACCTCATCATCCCCTCCCTCCTCATCACTGGATCAAACCTGGCAGTATGCTGCAGCTGGGGGAACGTGACTGCCAGATTGCTGTCCTTCTTGGGCACCCCCTCTCTCTGGGCTCATATTACTGCCTTCCTCTAGCTGGGTACCATCATCGGAGCCTTCAAAATGCTGGGCATCCTCCTGGATAGGGATGAGTCGAACACCCCCCTGTTCGGTTCACACCAGAACATGCGAACAGGCAAAAAATTTGTTCGAACACGCGAACACCATAAAGTCTATGGGACACGAACATGAATAATCAAAAGTGCTAATTTTAAAGGCTTATATGCAAGTTATTGTCATAAAAAGTGTTTGGGGACCTGGGTCCTGCCCCAGGGGACATGGATCAATGCAAAAAAAGTTTTAAAAACTGCCGCTTTTTCAGGAGCAGTGATTTTAATAATACTTAAAGTGAAACAATAAAAGTGTAATATTCCTTTAAATTTCGTACCTGGGGGTTGTCTATAGTATGCCTGTAAAGGGGCGCATGTTTCCTGTGTTTAGAACAGTCTGACAGTAAAATGACATTTCAAAGGAAAAAAAGTCATTTAAAACTACTCACGGCTATTAATGAATTGCCGGTCCGACAATACACATAAAAGTTTATTGATAAAAACGGCAAGGGATTTCCCCACGAGGGAACCCTGAACCAAAATTTAAAAAAAAAATGAAGTGGGGGGTCCCCCTAAATTCCATACCAGGCCCTTAAGATTTGGTATGGATATTAAGGGGAACCCCGGCCAAAAGTTTTTTAAAAAATGGCGTGGGTCCCCCTCCAAAATCTATACCAGACCCTTCAGGTCTGATATGGATTTTAAGGGAAACCCCGCGCTAAAAATTTTTTAAAAAAAGGCGTGGGTCCCCCTCAAAATCTATACCAGACCCTTCAGTTCTGATATGGATTTTAAGGGGAACCTCGCGCCAAAATTAAAAAAAAAATGGCATGGGGCCCCCCAAAAATTCATACCAGACCCTTATCCGAGCATGGAACCTGGCAGGTTGCAGGAAAAGAGGGGGGATGAGAGAGCGTACCAGGCCACATGCCCTCAACATTGGGAGGGTGCTTTGGAGTAACCCCCCAAAACACCTTGTCCCCATGTTGATGGGGACAAGGGCCTCATCCCCACAACCCTTGCCCAGTGGTTGTGGGGGTCTGCGAGCGGGGGGGGCTTATCGGAATCTGGAAGCCCCCTTTAACAAGGGGACCCCCAGATCCCGGCCCTCCCCCCTGTGTGAAATGGTAAGGGGGTACCCCTACCATTTCACAAAAAAACTGTCAAAAATGTTAAAAATGACAAGAGACAGTTTTTGACAATTCCTTTATTTAAATGCTTCTTCTAACTTCTATCTTCTATCTTCTAGCTTCCTTCGTTTTCTTCCTCCATCTTCTTCTTCTTCTGGTTCTTCTGGTTATTCCTCCGGTGTTCTCGTCCGGCATCTTCCTCCACGGCGCTGTCATCTTCTTCCCTTCTTCTTCTCGGGCTGCTCCGAATCCACCATGATGGGAGGCTTCTCCTCTTCTGACGGTTCTTAAATAACGGAGGGCGGGGCCACCCGGTGACCCCGCCACCCTCTGACGCACGGTGACTTCCCTGTCTCCCCCTCTGACATCACAGGGAATGCCACAGGGAAGTCCCCATCAAGTCCCCGTGCGTCAGAGGGGGGTGGGGTCACTGGGTGGCCCCGCCCTCCGTTATTTAAGAACCGTCAGAAGAGGAGAAGCGTCACACAGTGGGAGCCTCCCATCATGGTGGATGCGGAGCGGCCCGAGAAGAAGGGAAGAAGATGCCGGCGCCGCAGAGGAAGATGCCAGACGAGAGCACCGGAGGAAGAACCAGAAGAACCAGAAGAAGAAGAAGATGGAGGAAGAAACCAAAGGAAGATAGAAGAAGCATTTAAATAAAGGAATTGTCAAAAACTGTCTCTTGTCATTTTTAACATTTTTGACAGTTTTTTTGTGAAATGGTAGGGGTACTTTTGTACCCCCTTACCATTTTACACAGGGGGGAGGGCCGGGATCTGGGGGTCCCCTTGTTAAAGGGGGCTTCCAGATTCCGATAAGCCCCCCCGCCCGCAGACCCCCACAACCACCGGGCAACATGGGGACATCAACATGGGGACAAGGTGTTTTGGGGGGCTACCCCAAAGCACCCTCCCAATGTTGAGGGCATGTGGCCTGGTACGGTTCAGGAGGGGGGCGCTCTCTCGTCCCCCCCTCTTTTCCTGCGGCCTGCCAGGTTGTGTGCTCGGATAAGGGTCTGGTATGGATTTTTGGGGGGACCCCACACCATTTTTTTTTAATTTTGGCACGGGGTTCCCCTTAATATCCATATCAGACCTTAAAGGCCTAGTATGGAATTTAGGGGGACCCCCCACGTCATTTTTTTTTTAAATTTTGGTTCGGGGTTCCCCTGTGGGGAATTCCCATGCTGTTTTTATCAATTAACTTTTATGTGTATTGTCGGACCGGCAATTCATTAATAGCTGCGAGTAGTTTTAAATGACTTTTTTTCCTTTGAAATGTCATTTTGCTGTCAGACTGTTCTAAACAGGGGAAACATGCGCCTCTTTACAGGCATACTATAGACACCCCCCAGGTACGAAATTTAAAGGAATATTACACTTTTATTGTTTCACTTTAAGCATTATTAAAATCACTGCTCCCGAAAAAACTGCAGTTTTTAAAACTTTTTTTGCATTGATCCATGTCCCCTGGGGCAGGACCCAGGTCCCCAAACACTTTTTATGACAATAACTTGCATATAAGCCTTTAAAATTAGCACTTTTGATTTCTCCCATAGACTTTTAAAGGGTGTTTCACGGCTTTCGAATTTTCCGCGAATGCCCCAAATTGTTCGCTGTTCGAACTCGAAGCTCATCCCTACTCCTGGAGCATGTACCCAACACTGTGGTCAAACAGTTCGGGGGACTCCTCAGGAGGACATGGTGGGGCTAGGGAAGGAGTGACTGATGCCATTGAGCCGAGGGAAGAGGCCGCGTTGGCAGCTGCTTTGCCAGACCAAGTACCCTGAGCCTGGGTGAGAAAGGATGAGGAGGATGAGGACAGCTTGGTCATCCACTCTACCAAGTCTTCTGCATGTTGCGGCTCAACACGGCCAGCTGCCGAAAAAAAGGACAAACGTGTCCCACGACCACGTGCTGATGAAGATGCACCGTCTCCATGACCAGCACTGTTGCCTCTAGACACAGAGCCTGCTTTCCCTCTTTTATTGGCTTGTGACTGTCTGCCTCTCCTTGTTGGCCTTCCAGACATACTAATGGCCTGCAGTGAGATGTAGCTGCACAAAGCTGGGATGTATATATATACTGATACTGAAGCTAGCAGAATCAACTGCCTGCCTGTAGTATTATTAGTATGAGAACACCAGCAATTGTCTTCAGGTAGCTTTAGGTGCACACTGTGCAGAGGACGCAGTACACTAACTGTAAATACTGTAGCTGACTGCCTGTGGTATTAATAGAATCAAAAGAACACTACCAATTTTATTTAGGTAGCTTTAGGTGCACACTGTGCTGAGGACACAGTACACTAACTGTAAATACTGTAGCTGCCTGCCTGTGGTATTAATATAGGATCAGAACACCACCAATTTTATTTAGGTAGCTTTAGGTGCACACTGTACAGAGGACGCAGTATACTAACTGTAAATACTACAGCTGCCTGAGTGTAGTATTAATATAGGAATAGAAGAACACCACCAATATTCTTCAGGTAGCTTTAGGTGCACACTGTGCAGAGGACACAGTACACTAACTGTAAATACTGTAGCTGCCTGCCTGTTGTATTAATAGGAGCAGAACAACAGCAATTGTCTCCAGGTAGCTTTAGGTGCACACTGTGCAGAGGACGCACTACACTAACTGTAAATGCTGTAGCTGCCTGCCTGTGGTATTAATAGGATCAGAAGAACACCACTAATTTTCTTCAGGTAGCTTTAGGTGCACAATGTGCAGAGGACACAGTGCAGTAACTGTAAATACTGTAGCTGCCTGTGGAATTATTAGGAGCAGAACAACAGCGATTGTCTCCAGGTAGCTTTAGGTGCACACTGTGCAGAGGGTGCACTACACTAACTGTAAATGCTGTAGCTGCCTGCCTGTGGTATTAATAGGATCAGAAGAACACCACTAATTTTCTTCAGGTAGCTTTAGATGCACACAGTGCAGAGGACAACTACACTAACTTGTAAATACTACAGCTGCCTGTGGTACTGTACTAATAGGATCAGAAGAACACCACTAATTTTCTTCAGGTAGCTTTAGGTGCACACTGTGCAGAGGACAACTACACTAACTTGTAAATACTACAGCTGCCTGTGGTACTGTACTAATAGGATCAGAAGAACACCACTAATTTTCTTCAGGTAGCTTTAGGTGCACACTGTGCAGAGGACACGCTACACTAACTTGTAAATACTGCAGCTGCCTGCGTTTCTGTACTAATAGGATCAGAAGAACACTGCTAATTTTCTTCAGATAGCTTTAGGTGCACACTGTGCAGAGGACACACTACACTAACTTGTAAATACTACAGCTGCCTGTGGTACTGTACTAATAGGATCAGAAGAACACTAATTTTCTTCAGGTAGCTTTAGGTGCACACTGTGCAAAGGACACACTATGCTAACTGTAAATACTGTAGCTAATAGGACTAATAGGATCAGAAGAGCACCAGCAATTTTCTTCAGGTAGCTGTAAATACTGTAAAAACAACTGCCTGCCTGTCAGTAGGAAGAGAATAACAGGAACGGTTCTAGCTAAACTAAGTGTGTGTGTGTATATATATATATATATATATATATATATATACATACATACATATACATAAATATATATATATATATATATATATATATACACAACACCTAGGATGCATATATATACACAATACACTGTAAGTGCAGCTAACTGACTCGCCTGCCTACTCTATCTAACTGAAATCAAATGACAATGTCTCTCTATCTATCTCTCCGCCGCAACACACTACACAAGGCCGCCACGTAGGCGGCCATATATAGTGTGGGGCGTGTACTAAACCCCCTGAGCCATAATTGGCCAAAGCCATCCTGGCTTTGGCCAATTTTGGCTCTCTGTACAGACAGTGCTGTGATTGGTCAAGCATGTGGGTCATAGCACATGCTTGGCCCATCATCAGCCAGCAATGCACTGCGATGCCTCAGTGAATTATGGGCCATGACGTGCCACTCGAATTTGGCGCGAACGTCCCATAACGTTCGAAATTCGGCGGACAGTCGAACATGCGATGTTCAAGTCGAACATGGGTTTGACTCGAACTCGAAGCTCATCCCTACATTTAATACAATACAAACATGGCCAGCTATCTTGGAGAAGACTGGGACACTTTGATGCCTAATGCCCTGTAGACACGATAGGATTTTCTGACGGAAAATGTTCTATGGGAGCTTGTTGTCGGACATTCCCACCGTGTTCAAAAAACAAGCAGGAGGGACTTTTGGACTTGGCACAACTACAAAGATAGTCTATAAAAAAAGTTATTGTATTCAATTAGAAAAATACATCACAACAAAATTTGATTAAAAACCACAAATCATATATATATATATATATATATATATGTTAGAGCGATAGCTATACAACACCATCTAAGTACAAATTTCTTCGGACATCTGGATAACCACCCCAAGTAACAATCAGTCCGAGAAGATGGCTAGATAGCAAGTCCGCAATCGATTAATTCATATCATGTAGGTATTCGATGCTCGACATGTTTCGCGTGTCTTCACGCTTCTTCAAGAGCGAAACAGTATATATTGTGGCTATCAAAATACATAACATAACAAATACATCATTAATATATAAAACCATAGAAACCGGCATCTACAATGACACTGCATATTTTAGTCTCAGAAAAAATTCCTGCTGATTCAGGCAGTGCAGTGATAGGTGCGCAGGCCAAAGAGGTGATGAAGGGCTACCATGGGGGCGTACACAACATAATCTTAAATAGTAATTGAAAGATGTGACAAGATAAAAAGACTTCATAGAATATGTTATAATTCTATATATTCTCAGATCCCCAATATCCTGGAGCAAGAAGGGAGAAAGAGGAGGCGGGGGGATGGGGGGGGAGAAAATACGGACATTCCCACCGTGTGTAGGCCCCATCGGACATTTTCCATCGGAATTTCTGTTACACAAAATTTGGAAGCTGGTTCTCAAATTTTCCGACAACAAAATCCGTTGTCGGAAATTCCAATCGTGTGTACACAATTCCGACGCACAAAGTTCCACGCATGCTCGGAATCAAGCAGAAGAGCCGCACTGGCTATTAAACTTCATTTTTCTCACCTTTTCGTACGTGTTGTACGTCACTGCGTTCTTGTCGTTCAGAATTTCCAACAAGATTTGTGTGACCGTGTGTATGCAAGACAAGTTTGAGCCTATCGTGTGTACAGGTTATTAGTCTTTAAAAGAGTTTGAAACCAACGAATCAGCAGAGTCAGAAATCTCCTTTGCCTTCTCTAACTTTACCTATCCGGTGGAGAAAAAGGCATCTATCCGGTGGAGAAAAAGGCATCTCTGTTCTGGCGCATAAAATCTTTTGAGGACTATAACAAAAAGAGCATTAACCCTTTCAGTCTCAGAGTTCAGATCTTTCCTTTGTTTGATAAGATTGAACCTGACTTTAAAACAGCATGGGAAATGTTTCTAAAACAATGTTCTGCGGATCTAATGATGTTATTAATATTAGAATACTGTAAAAGGATCACTAATATAGATGTCAAAATTGACATTTTGAATACACAATTAATTAAGCTTAAAACACATACTTCATATGAATCATTAGAAAAAAGCTAAAGACCATCTAGAAAAGTTCAGCAAGGAAATATTAAGTACAAAAGACAAAAAGTTATTTTGTGACAAAAGTGTTTAGAGAGGAACGAGCATATAGATGGAATGATGGTCACAAAGGGACCTTTTGTGACCATCATTCCTCAAGTAGAGGGTTCTCCTCAATAGTAATGCCGGATAGGTAAAGTTGGTAAAAAAACGTTTGTGGGTGATCACAGGCTTGTGGCGCTGGTCACACAGAGGAAAAAGCCTGGTAAGGGAAATCCTTCATAGTCTCTGTTTAGTACATCCAACAGGGGGCCCGATCCGATCGGTCAGGTCTTAATCAATATTTTCGGCCTCCAAACCTACCTGGAGAAAGGTCCAGGCTTTTTCCTCTGTGTGACCAGCGCCACAAGCCTGTGACCGCCCACAAACAGTTTTTACCAACTTTGCCTATCCGGCATTACTATTAAGGAGAACCCTTTACTTGTCCCCTTTTTTCCCCTCTTCGCCCCCCCCCCCCTCAACATTTGTTGCAGTGTTTTATATCAGATATACCTTCTGCTTAAATCCCCCATGTCCGCCGCGAGGGGACTTTTTGGGCGACTGAGGTTTGTCACTGGCTTTGGACCCATGGATTTTTCCTCCTGGTGAAGTGGCCCTTTGACTGCGTAACTAGTAGAGGACTGTTTAATTGTGAGAAAGCTCCACCTGATATTCATTGGGGTAGTCTACAAGTATTTGTATACTGTATTGATTTTCCCATTTTAGTTTTTTGAGATTTGTTCAATTTGTATGTCTTTTATATGTAATAAATTATATTTATATTCAAAGTTTATCATTGTTTTAGTACCAAGATAGTCCATATTTTCTCCTTTTTGGAGTGTGTAGAAAGACAGCCTCAGCAACTGTTCCTACCCTCTCTCCCCTCTTTCTCATCTATTGCAAGGTTAGTCCATATTGCTCACTGCTATCACACTAAGTCCAATGATGCTGACTGTTAAGGCTGGCACTCATGCCAAAATCCCCTTTTGGCAAAGGACATTGCAGAAAGTGAACTGATCATATTATGCAGTGAACAACAGAATGTTTTTAGCACAGAATGAAATGTATCCGTGACAAGCAGGACATTCCAAAAAACAGTCCAATTGCCAACCTGAACCCATTCATTGACAGTCATGGTATGCTAAGGGTTGGCGGATGTTTAAACAAAGCTAAGTTGGAAGAACAAAAACAAAATCCGCTTAACATACCTGGTCTTTATCTCTCCACCTTACTCATATGGCACTACCATGAAAGGATTAAGCACCAAGGTAGACATTTCACAGAGGGTGCCATAAGAGCCGCAGGCCTTTGGATTGTTGGAGCAAAAAGATAGGTTTCAGCTATACTGCACAACTGTATCCAATGCTGCAGACTAATGCCCCCTACACACGGTCGGACTTTGTTCGGACATTCCAACAATAAATCCTAGGATTTTTTCCGACGGATGTTGGCTCAAACTTGTCTTGCATACACACTGTCACACAAAGTTGTCGGAAAATCCGATCGTTCTAAACGCGGTGACGTAAAACACGTACGTCGGGACTATAAACTGGGCAGTGGCCAATAGCTTTCATCTTTTTATTTATTCTGAGCATGCGTGGCACTTTGTCCGTCGGATTTGTGTACACACGATCGGAATTTCCGACAACGGATTTTGTTGTCGGAAAATTTTATATCCTGCTCTCAAACTTTGTGTGTCAGAAAATCCGACGGAAAATGTGTGATGGAGCATACACACGGTCGGAATTTCCGACAACGAGGTCCTATCACACATTTTCCATCGGAAAATCCGACCGTGTGTACGGGGCATAAGAGGGAAACATCAGCAACAGCAAATGTCAGATTTGCCAGCTGACAGGTTATGTACTGTGTTTGGGCCATGGATGGTAACGGCACGCAGAACCCGAAGTGGCCAAGCAAATAGCAAATGATAGGCAGTGCTGATTACCTGCATGAGTATGCGTGTGGTACACATCGAAGTTATAGAATCCATGGATGCTTCGAGTTTTATCAATGCTATAAAGCAGTTCCTTGCCATCAGAGGGCCAGTGAAGTTATTAGGATCTGACTGTGGAACTAACTTTACTGGAGCCTGCCGAGAGCTACAGTTTGATTCTAAGCCAATCCAGGACTTTTTAGCTAAAAAGGGCTGTACATGGATTTTCAATCCTCCTCCTTCTTCCCACATCGGTGGCTCATGGGACTCAATGATAGCCATTACATATAGGATACTGGACTCTGTTAATGGACATGAACTCCACAAGGCTTCCTCATGAGCGTTTAACCACCTTTCTGGCAGAAGTGTCTGCCATAATCAATTCAAGACCACTTGTCCCAGTATCTACAGATCCAGAGTCCTCAACCATCCTTACACCAGCTACTCTTACCCAGAAGCTTGGTGTCTGTTCCTGTTTCGCCTGGAGACTTTAAAGCGGGGAACTTTTACCGTGAGCAATGGAAGCGAGTATAACATCTCGCCAACTGCTTCTGGAATCATTGGAAGATGGAGTATCTTTCTCTTCTGCAAGGACGCAGAAAATGACAGCATCTGAACCCTAACCTCCAAGTTGGAGACCTTGTTCTGCTCAAGGACCATCAAGCTGAAAGAATTGAATGGCCTATGGGACTCATTGTAGAGACCATTCCCAGGGATGAAGGTATGGTACATAAGTTAGAGGTGAAAGTTGCCACACTAGCAACTGTAAAGACTTTCCTCAGACCCATCACAGAACTTGTTTTGCTCTTGCCTTTTGGAGACTGAACTTGCTTACCTGGGTTTGTGGGATCCAGTTTATACCAAAAGAAGAATGTGCCTTGTACTTTAAGTGACACTTCTAGATGCCTTATTGCAGTTATTGTTGTTGCATATATATATATATGCATATTCTTTCTTTTTTGTCCTTCAGGTCTTCAAGTCAATTGCAAATTGCACTATTGTTTATTTGCATTACATAACCGTTATGATGTAACATAGTGGTATTTACAATACCAGACGGGGAGTGTGCTATTACACATTTTGTGTGAGAATTTAAATAGTTAATTTTCATAAGCCATTGTTATTAAAAAGGAACAGCAGTCTGCTCACATAATTTGTTATAAAAACATCTTTGCCATTCTGAAGCTTCCCTCCAACCACTTTGCATATTATTTTATATATACCGTGATTCTGTAATTTCCAAATATGCTGCAGAAATCTTCCTACACTAAGTCTGGTTGCAGCCACTTTAACTGTGGGCAGCTGAAGCTGCTGCCCGTTCACTTCCTGGATTTACACAGACACACACCTCCAGCTCTGCAGCTTTCATTGGCCCTCTTATGACTCTTCCCCCTCCCTTCCTGGCAAACTCTCACAAGAGTAAGAGGGAGAGCTGTGCATGATGTCATAAGCCTAGGCTAATGACCAGACAAGAATCAGGAATTGGGCTGTATAAGGTATTTACTGTCACAAAATAAATGTTTTACTATCCAAAGTTAAAACAACAAGGGCAGAATTAATAGATGAAAAGATGAAAAAAATGACTAAAGGTCCGCTTTATCCACTTCAGCCCCAGACAAACTTACCCCCTTCCTGACCAAAGCACTTTTTGCAATTCGGCACTGTGTCGCTTTAACTGACAATTGCGCGGTCATGCGACGTGGCTCCCAAACAAAATTGACGTCCTTTTTTTCCCCATAAATAGAGCTTTCCTTTGGGGGTATTTGATCACCTCCGCGGTTTTTATTTTTTGCACTATAAACAAAAAAATAGCAACAATTTTGAAAAAAATGCATTATTTTTTACTTTTGCTATAATAAATATCCCCAAAAAATATTTAAAAAACATTTTTTTTCCTCAGTTTAGGCCGATACGTATTCTTCTACATATTTTTGGTTAAAAAAATCTC
The DNA here is from genome assembly GCF_042186555.1 of Aquarana catesbeiana. NCBI lineage: Eukaryota > Metazoa > Chordata > Amphibia > Anura > Ranidae > Aquarana > Aquarana catesbeiana. The sequence goes on along the minus strand of NC_133335.1, from coordinate 113,921,854 downwards.
AATAGCATTTATTGATTGGTTTTCGCAAAAGTTATAGCGTCTACAAAATAGGGGATAGTTTTATGGCATTTTTATTGATAATTTTTTTTTTTACTAGTAATGGCGGCGATCAGCGATTTTTATTGTGACTGCGACATTATGGCGGACATATCGGACAATTTTGACACATTTTTGGGACCATTGGCATTAATACAGCGATCCATGCTAAAAAATTGCATTGATTACTTTAAATATGTCACTGGCAGTGAATGGATTAACCACTAGGTGACGCTGTAGGGGTTAAGTGTGTCCTAGGGAGTGTTTCTAACTGTGGGGGGGGGCTGTGTGTTACACAGGGAGCAGAGATCAGTGTCAGTGTCACTAGGCAGAACGAGGAGATGCTTGTTTACATTAGCATCTCCCCGTTCTTCCTCACCGTGAGACGATCGCGGGTATCCCCGCGGACATCAGGTCCGCGGGACCCGCAATCGCGGTCACAGAGCGCACGCTGGTGAGCCACCTCTTACAAGTTGCAGGTAGGTTAATCTGCCTGTACGTGCCCTTCTGCCACAGTATATCTGCGTGAGGCGGTCGGGAAGCAGTTAACTTCTGTACAGTTGGTTATTATACTGCCATCTTCTAGGTGTTTTGGCTATTGCACCATCCTTTCTGTTTTACTATCTGTGTCCCCTCCTACTTTGTGATGTATTTCCTGTTCCTTCACTTTGGCTGCGTGGGGGGAAGAATATGGCCACTTCTATATAGGCCTTTTACAATCTACTCGCATCCGGCAATACATCACCATGTTTTGACCTTCAGATATCGTCTTTCAATCATCTGCCACATTTTGCTGTCTGCTATACCTCCTGCTTGCAATAAAACCTATACTGATGGAAAAGACATGTTCGAGTGTAAGCTATCTGATAAAGATTCTGCTTATACAGGCCAGCAAGGGATAAGTCACTATTACAACAGTTGGAGTCAGAATGTCTACTGTAGGTAAATACCAACCTGCTTTGAGCTGCTTAGGATATCTGTGGGTGGGTTATGGATGTCACTCCTTTCACACCTCCTATTCTCTAGGATGAGCATATTGGTACACAGAGCAGTGCATTTTTAGATATTTAACCAGGAGAATCTTTGAGCTTGTTTGTATTTTGCATTTTGGCCATAGTGTATATCCCGCCCCCCTTCTCTACAGTGGTTCTCCAGTTACCAGTTCTGCTAGATAAGCCAGATGTTTCTCTGCTAGTGATGGGGGATTTTGATGGTTAAATCTGCCCTCAATTGGACAAACACTCCTCAGTTGATGTAGGCCCCCAATTTAAGGGTACTACTTTACATTGATTTGTAGAAGAAGTGGGGTGGTCCGATATATGGAGATGTCAGCTTTCTTGCTTTTCTAAAACGTGTATAACATTGTCCAGAATATATTTATGTTTAACTTCTGCTAATTGTGCTCCATATAGTTCTAAACTGGTATACGCTGCTAGAGGGCATCTCTAACCATTCTTCCCTGGTTGCATGGCTCCCCGCTAGACCTTGCATTTCTCTGCCTAAAGCTCCCTTGATGCTTAACTCTCTCTGGCTGAATCTGTTTGCCGATCATGCCTCCATCAAAGCTCGTATCACAGAATATTTTACAACACATGCACACTTTCATGATCCATTGACTGGATGGGACACTTTTGAGAGCTACCTGAGGGACTTTTTATATCTGAAATCAAGGCGGTGCAAAATGCAACTAGGGGACATGAGTTTCGGATGATCCAAAAGGTTCAGGAGCTTGAGAGGAATGATCCGTCTGACTCTAATAAGGAAGCTTGGCTCTCAGGCCAAAAGGTTCTTAATCAAGTACCTGCATTTTTTGTAAACTTGCTTACTATGAGGAAGGTGAGCAGACTGGTTGGCTCCTGGCCAAAATTGTTGCGGCCCATCAGACTACACAGTCTATCTCAGCCCTTCATACCCTTGTGAGCAAATTGATTAAATGTCACAGTGAGATTATGGCTGAGTTGGTACGGTTTTACTCCAATCTTTACCAGCCTAAAAAGCAATCCTCTGTGCAGTCTTTGACTGTGACTCAAAGTTTCAGTGAGTTTCTGAGTCAGCTTGACCTCCTTCAGCTGTCCCCATCTCACAAACGTTCCCCAGACTCCTGTCTTACATTAGAGGAGATCTTAACTGCAATTGCCTCTTTCCCCAACTGTAAAGAGAGGATGGCTTACCTGCTGAAGTCTACAAACATGTACCATGCACCAAGATTGTTAAAATAGTTTGAAGAGTTGAAGAGGCATTTGAGCGGAACAGTCCGTCCCACCCCCCCACCCCCCCAATGGGAAAATCCAATATTATTTTGCTATTGAAACCTGGTAAGCCACCAACTGACCCAAGCTCCTATAGGCCAATATCTCTTTTAACAGTGGAATTGAAAATACTAGCTAAAGTCTTTGCTAACAGGTTGAATACAATTATTACTACTATTGTTCATCCAGACCAGTCAGGTCTTATGCCCCAAAATCTTTGTAGATTATATGTTAACATGAAAACACCAGCTGACAATATGGGGGGTTGTGCACTCCTCTCTTTGGATGCCAACAAGGCATTTAATAGTATCGAGTGAAAGTACCTTTTGGCTGAGAAATTTGGCTTCAGGGAGATATTAATTTCCTAGGTTAGGTTATATCATACTCCCACCGCTTCCATCAGAGAGGGTGGAAGACTTTTTCCAACATTCAGGCAGGGGAACTAGACAGGGCTACCCTATTTCCCCATTTGCTTTTTTCCCTTGCTATAGAACTTCTGGCAGCTAATAAGAACATAGTGGGCTTCCAGTATGAATTGCTGCATGAGAAAATGTATGCAAATTATGTGCTTCTGCTTTTGGTTGATACAGATACATCCCTTAAAGAGGTAGAGACTACTATTTCCATTTTTTGAGACCACTCAGGCCTTACAATGAAGTAGTCTAAATCTGCTTTTATGCCCCTAAACGGCATAGTATCTTCAGTCCTGCCTTCTTTTCGCCTAGTACAAGTTACCCCGTTAATTAAATACATAGGGATCCAAGCTTAAATGGCTTTTGCAGAATTTTGTGCTCTTAATATTTTATCTTTGTTACTCCAGTTCAAGGCCATTATCAAGATCTGGAAAAAGTTATGGTGATCCCTTATTGGCAGAGCCAACCTTATAGAATTATATTCATGCCCCAACTGTTATATTACTGTATTAACACAATACCCCGTGATCAGGGCCGGCCCAAGACATTGTGCTGCCTTGGACCAAGAATGAAATGCTGCCCCCCAAAAAATAAATCACACCCACCAAAAGGCCCCCCCTCATTCATTATTTTATATCATGATAACTAAGGGGTTTGATCATGGCGGTCAGCATGTATAGGAGTATAAAGGGGACCTGTTATGGCTCTATACACATATATAGGAGTATAAAGAGGACCTGTCATGTCACTATACACGTATATAGGAGTATAAAGAGGACCTGTCATGTCACTATACACGTATATAGGAGTATAAGGAGGACCGGTCATGGCACTATACGTGTATATATAAGTATAACGAGGACCGGTCATGGCTCTCTACATGTATATAGGGGTAGAAAGAGAACCTGTCAAGGCTCTATACATGTAAAGTAAGGTGACCAGATTTTTAAAATGAAATCCGGGGACATATTTTTTTTTACTAGTAATGGCAGCAATTAGCGACTCTCTGCCCGTCGCCGCCCGCCTCACTGCCTGTCAAGTCTTACTATCCGGGCCCTGGCTACTACTGGGTGGGGAGCGGAGGAACATCACTCCGCCAGGGAAGGCAAGGAGGCTGGCCGGGACTTGAGCCAAGGCAGAAGAACATGCGAGCAGGAGCGGAATGGGCATGCACCCGAAATGTAATAAATATTCTTGTTTACATGTATAGGAGTATAAAGAGGACCTGTCATGGCTATATACATGTATAAAGTGGACCGGTCATGGCTCTATACGTGTATATAGGAGCATAAAGAGGACCTCTCATGGCTCTATACATGTATATAGGAGAATAAAGAGGACCTATTATGGCTCTATACATGTATGTAAGAGTATAAAGAGGACCTGTCATGGCTCTATACATGTATAGAGCCATGACATACAACCTTGTGTGGCCTTGAGGCTAGCAGGAAGGGGCCAGTTGGTAATGGCCGAGATCTTTCTGGGATCCATGCGAAGGTTGTATATTGGACTATAAAAGGACCTGTCAGCGCTCTATACATGTGTATAGGAGTGTAAAAGGACGTGTCATGGCACAATACATGTATGTAGGAGTATAAAGAGAACATGTCATGGCTCTATACATGTATAAAGTGGACCTGTCATGGCTCTATACATGTATATAGGAGTATAAAGAGGACATGTATAGGAGTATAAAGAAGATCTGCATTGGCTCTATACATGTATATAGGAAAATAAAGTGGACCTGTCATGGCTCAGTCTATACATGTATAAAGGAGTATAAAGGAGTATAAAGAGGACCGGTCATGGCACTATACATGTATATAGGGGTAGAAAGAGAATCTGTCATGGCTCTATACGTGTAAAGGAATATAAAGAGGGCCTGTCAAGGCTCTACACATGTTTATAGGAGTATAAAGAGGACCTGTCATGGCTCTATACATGTACAGTGGGGACGGAAAGTATTCAGATCTCCTTACATTTTTCACTCTTTGTTATATTGCAGCCATTTGCTAAAATCATTTAAGTTAATTTTTTCCTCATTAATGTACACACAGCAACCCATATTGACAGAAAAACACAGAATTGTTGACATTTTTGCAGATTTATTAAAAAAGAAAAACTGAAATATCACATGGTCCTAAGTATTCAGACCCATTGCTGTGACACTCATATATTTAACTCAGGTGCAGTCCATTTCTTTCTATCATCCTTGAGATGGTTCTACACCTTCATTTGAGTCCAGCTGTGTTTGATTATACTGATTGGACTTGATTAGGAAATCCACACACCTGTCTATATAAGACCCCCACAGCACACAGTGCATGTCAGAGCAAATGAGAATCATGAGGTCAAAGGAACTGCCTGAAGAGCTCAGAGACAGAATTGTGGCAATGCACAGATCTGGCCAAGGTTAAAAAAAATTCTGCTGCACTTAAGGTTCCTAAAGAGCACAGTGGCCTCCATAATCCTTAAATGGAAGATGTTTGGGACGACCATAACCCTTCTAGAGCTGGCCGTCCGGCCAAACTGAGCTATCGGGGGAGAAGAGCCTTGGTGAGAGAGGCAAAGAAGAACCCAAAGATCACTGTGGCTGAGCTCCAGAGATGCAGTCGGGAGATGGGAGAAAGTTGTAGAAAGTCAACCATCACTCCACCAGTCGGGGCTTTATAGCAGAGTGGACCGACGGAAGCCTCTCCTCAGTGCAAGACACATGAAAGCCCGCATGGAGTTTGCTAAAAAACACCTGAAGGACTCCAAGATGGTGAGAAATAAGATTCTTTGGTCTGATGAGACCAAGATAGAACTTTTTGGCCTTAATTCTAAGCGGTATGTGTGGAGAAAACCAGGCACTGCTCATCTGTCATGTATAGAAGTATAAAAAGGACCTGACATGGCTCTATACATGTATAAAGTAGTATAAAGAGGACCTGTCAGGGCTCTATACATGTGTATAGGAGTGTAAAAGGACGTGTCATGGCTCAATACATGTATGTAGGAATATAAATAGGACATGCCATGGCTCTATACATATATAAAGTGGACCTGTCATGCCTCTATACATGTATATAGGAGTATAAAGAGGACCTGTCATGGCGGTCTACATGTATAGGAGTATAAAGAGGACCTGTCATGGTTGTTTACATGTATAGGAGTATAAAGAGGACCTGTCATGGCTTTATACGTGTATATAGGGGTAGAAAGGGAACCTGTCATGGCTCTATACATGTAAAGGAATATAAAGAGGACCTGTCATGGCTCTATACGTGTATATAGGAGTATGAAAGAACCTGTCAGGGCTCTATTCATGTATATAGGAGTATAAAAGGACGAGTCATGGCTCAATACATGTATGTAGGAATATAAAGAGGACCTGTCATGGCTCTATACATGTATATAGGAGTATAAAAGAACCTGTGTGTGGCCGGAGGCCGCAATGTCAGCCGGCCACCCGCGATCGCTCCACAGAGAGCCAGAACGGGGATCTGTCAATGTAAACAGACAAATCCCCATTCTGACAGGGGAGGAGAGACAGATCTGCTGTTCCTAGTGATTAGGAACAGAGATCTCTCTCCTCCTCCAGTCAGTCCCATCCCCCACAGTTAAAATCACCTCCCAGGGAACACATTTAACCCCTTCCCTGCCAGTGACATTTATACAGTAATCAGTGCATTTTTTAGCACAGATTGCTATATAAATGTCAATAGTCCCAAAAATGTTTCAAAAGCGTCCGATCTGTCCAACGCAATGTCGCAGTCCTACTAAAAATTGCAGATTACCGCAATTACTAGTAAGAAAAATAAAATAATAAAAAAGCCATAAATCTATCCCCTATTTTGTAGACGTTATAACTTTTGCACAAACCAAAAATAAATCATACCCACCAAAAGGCCCCCACATTCATTATTTTATATCATGCTAACTAAGGGGTCCAGTCATGGCCGTCTACATGTATAGGAGTATAAAGGGGACCTGTCATGACTCTATACATGTATATAGGTGAATGAAGAGGACCTGTCATGGCTCTATACACGTATATATATAGGAGTATAAACAGGACCTGTCATGGCACTATACACGTTTATAGGAGTAGAAAGGAGACCTGTCATGGCTCTATACATGTATAAAGGAGTATAAAGAGGACCGGTCATGGCACTATATGTGTATATATAAGTATAACAAGGACCGGTCATGGCTCTATACATGTATATAGGGGTAGAAAGAGAACCTGTCATGGCTCTATACATGTAAAGAAATATAAAGAAAATCTGTCATGGCTCTATACATGTATATAGGAGTATAAAGGGGACCGGTCATGGCGGTCTACATGTATAGGAGTATAAAGAGGACCTGTCATGGTTGTTATACATGGCTCTATACATGTATATAGGAGAATAAAGAGGACCTGTCATGGCTCAGTCCATACATGTATAAAGGAGTATAAAGAGGACCGGTCATGGCACTATACATGTATATAGGGGTAGACAGAGAACCTGTCATGGCTCTGTACATGTAATGGAATATAAAGAGGACCTGTCATCGCTCTTTACATGTTTAAAGTAATATAAAGAGGACCTGTCAGGGCTCTATACATGTATATAGGAGTATAAAGTGGACCTGTCATGGCTCTATACATGTATATAGGAGTATAAAGGGGACAAGTCATGGCGGTCTACATGTATAGGAGTATAAAGAAGACCTGTCATGGTTATATACATGTATATAGGGGTAGAAAGAGAAGCTGTCATGGCTCTATACATGTAAAGAATTATAAAGAGGACCTGCCATGGCTCTACACATGTTTATAGGAGTATAAAGAGGACCTGTCATGGCTCTATACGTGTATATAGGAGTATAAAAGAACCTGTCAGGGCTCTATACATGTATATAGGAGTATAAAAGGCTCAATACATGTACAGTCAGGTCCATAAATATTGGGACATCGACACAATTCTAATCTTTTTGGCTCTATACACCATCACAATGGATTTAAAATGAAACGAACAGGATGTGCTTTAACTGCAGAGTTTCAGCTTTAATTTGAGGGTATATACATCCAAATCAGGTGAAAGGTGTAGGAATTACAACAGTTTGTATATGTGCCTCCCACTTTTTAAGGGACCAAAAGTAATGGGGCAGATTAACAATCATCCATCAAACTTTCACTTTTTAATACTTGGTTGCAAATCCTTTGCAGTCAATTACAGCCTGAAGTCTGGAACACGTAGACATCACCAGACGCTGGGTTTCATCCCTGGTGTGCCGATGCTCTGCCAGGCCTCTACTGCAACTGTCTTCAGTTCCTGCTTGTTCTTGGGGCATTTTCCCTTCAGTTTTGTCTTCAGCAAATGAAATGCATGCTCAATCGACTTCAGGTCAGGTGATTGACTTGGCCATTGCATAACATTCAACTTATTCCCCTTAAAAAACTCTTTGGTTGCTTTCACAGTATGCTTTGGGTCATTGTCCATCTGCACTGTGAAGCGCCGTCCAATGAGTTCTGAAGCATTTTGCTGAATATGAGCAGATAATATTGCCCAAAACACTTTAGAATTCATCCTGCTGCTTTTGTCAGCAGTCACATCATCAATAAATACAAGAGAACCAGTTCTATTGGCAGCCATGCATGCCCATGCCATGACACTACCACCACCATGCTTCACTGATGAGGTGGTATGCTTTGGATCATGAGCAGTTCCTTTCCTTCTCCATACTCTTCTCTTCCCATCACTCTGGTACAAGTTGATATTGGTCTCACCTCTCCATAGGATGTTGTTCCAGAACTGTGAAGGCTTTTTTAGATGTTGTTTGGCAAACTCTAATCTGGCCTTCTTGTTTTTGAGGCTCACCAATGGTTTATATCTTGTGGTGAACCCTCTGTATTCACTCTGGTGAAGTCTTCTCTTGATTGTTGACTTTGACACACATACACCTACCTCCTGGAGAGTGTTCTTGATCTGGCCAACTGTTGTGAAGGGTGTTTTCTTCACCAGGGAAAGAATTCTTCGGTCATCTACCACAGTTGTTTTCTGTGGTCTTCCGGGTCTTTTGGTGTTGCTGAGCTCACTGATGCGTTCTTTCTTTTTAAGGATGTTCCAAACAGCTGATTTGGCTACACCTAATGTTTTTGCTATCTCTCTGATGGGTTTGTTTTGTTTTTTCAGCCTATTGATGGCTTGCTTCACTGACAGTGACAGCTCTTTGGATCTCATATTGAGAGTTGACAGCAACAGATTCCAAATGCAAATAGCACACTTGAAATTAACTCTGGACCTTTTATCTGCTCCTTGTAAATGGAATAATGAGGGAATAACACACACCTGGCCATGGAACAGCTGAGCAGCCAATTGTCCCATTACTTTTGGTCCCTTAAAAAGTGGGAGGCGCATATACAAACTGTTGAAATTCCTACACCGTTCACCTGATTTGGATGTAAATACCCTCAAATAAAAGCTGAAAGTCTGCAGTTAAAGCACATCTTGTTCGTTTCATTTCTAATCCATTGTGGTAGTGTATAGAGTCAAAAAGATTAGAATTGTGTCGATGTCCCAATATTTATGGAGCTGACTGTATGTAGGAATATAAAGAAAACCTGTCGTGGCTCTATATATGTATATAGGAGTATAAAAGGACCTGTGCGTGGCTGGAGGCCGCAATGCCTGCCGGCCACCCACAATCGCTCCACAGAGAGCCAGAACGGGCATCTGTCAATGTAAACAGACAGATCCCCATTCTGACAGGGAAAGAGAGACAGATCTGCTGTTCCTAGTGATTAGGAACAGAGCTCTCTCTCCTCCTCCAGTCAGTCCCATCCCCCCACAGTTAAAAACACCTCCCAGGGAACACATTTAACCCCTTCCCTGCCAGTGACATTTATACAGTAATCAGTGCATTTTTATAGCACAGATTGCTATATAAATGTCAATAGTCCCACAAATGTTTCAAAAGCGTCTGAACTGTCCAACGCAATGTGGCAGTCCCACTAAAAATCGCAGATCACCGCAATTACTAGTAAGAAAAATAAAATAATAAAAATGCCATAAATCTATCTCCTATTTTGTAGACGCTATAACTTTTGTGCAAACCAAAAATAAATCGTACCCACCAAAAGGCCCCCACATTCATTATTTTATAACATGATAACTAAGGGGTATGGCCATGGCCGTCTATATGTATAGGAGTATAAAGGGGACCTGTCATGACTATATACATGTATATAGGTGAATGAAGAGGACTTGTCATGGCTCTATACACGTATATATAGGAGTATAAACAGGACCTGTCATGGCACTATACACGTATATAGGAGTATAAAGGAGACCTGTCGTGGCTCTACATGTATAAAGGAGTATAAAGAGGACCGGTCATGGCACTATATGTGTCCTGGCCTCGCTCCCCATACTCCCGAAATCTATGGGTAGCTATCCAGGCAGATAACCTTTTTCTGCGTACACAATAATAGACTGCTGTTTCTTGTCTGTGTCCTTATTGGCACGTTGCAGATTTTAATACAAGTGTGAATGACACATGTTATATTCGGTAAAACTGAAAATAACAAGAATAATATAACATTACTATACAATAGTAAACATTATTTAAAATAACAACTGAAATGACTATCTGCTTTCCCTAATAGCCTGTGGAGGAGGAAGGGAAAGATTGCTTACCTCCAATGCCATGGATGGGAAGAGATTACATCTAGGCAGCTGGGATAATCTTGACAATGCTGTTCCCTAAGGGATATTCACTTCCTGACTAAAGAGGAAGTGATGATTTATATGTCACATCCTTTAAAGGTTAAAGGTATTTTTACAAATGATATTAATGGTTGGCCAGTAGGTGGCGCATGCGTACAGCTAACCTGGAACAAACATAATTTATAGCTTAATAATGCTACAACACAATATACAATCAAATGACAATATGAATTCTCCTTTCTGAACCTCGAGAGAGAGAAAGGTCTCCTGGAGACATAACACTCCCCGTCTGGCGTTAACCAACGCCACTAACAGCATTATTGGACACAAGTAAAATCAAGTCCGATATGGGTCTGAAAAATGACTTTACTTCACCCTGTTTGGAAGTCTTAACTTCGACCTTCCTGACATGTCCATCTTTGCTTGGGAATGTCTGTGTGATAAGTCCCAAAGGCCAGTCATTCCTGTGTGCTTGGCAGTCTTTAACGAGCACCACATCTCCTGACTTCAGGTCTGGTTTGTTAACTTGCCATCTTATTTCTGAGTTCTAGGGTTTGGATGTAATATCTCCTCCATCTGTTCCAGAAAGTGTTGGCTAGGCATTGCACCTGTCTCCATTGACATCTGAAAAGGTCTTTATCAGTAAACTCTCCATTTGGAGCACTGACTGTGCTGTTTTTTTGAGTGAGTAGAGTAGCAGGTGTCAGCAACATTGGTTCCTCTGGATCGTTAGTAACTGGAATCAGAGGTCTAGCATTTATGATGGCTGAGACCTCGGCCATGAAGGTGGACAGACATTCATGCACGAGTCTGGCATTGCCCATTTGAAGGAAAATAGAATCCAAGATCTTGCGGGCTACGCCTATCATCCTTTCCCACACACCACCCATATGAGAAGAATGTGGAGGGTTAAATGTCCAGGTACATCCCTGTTGGTTGAGATACCTTTCCACACTGTTGTTGTCTAGATGGAAAGGATCTGAAGTTCCTTGGCCACTTCAACAAAGTTGGTGCCCCTATCAGAGCGGATGTACTTAACGGGGCCTCTAATGGCAATGAAGCGCCTGAGAGCGTTGATAAAGCTGGAAGTGTCCATTGATTCAATCAACTCTATGTGAACAGCTTGAACAGTCATACAAGTAAAAATAACTGCCCAGCGTTTGCTGCTGGCGTGGCCTCCCCTGGTTTGGCAAGTGGTAACAGACCAAGGACCGAATACGTCAAGGTCCACTCTTGTAAAGGGAGGATCTGAGTTAAGTCTGTCAGGTGGAAGGTCAGCCATCTTTTGGGTTTGTAAGAGTCCACGGAGTTTGCGGCAGGTAACGCACTTGCTCACACATCTTTTTGCTCCTATTATCCAGAGTCCAGCAACCCTCAAAGCTCCTTCAGTGAATAGCCGGCCTTGGTGTTTAACTTGACTGTGATAGTGTTGTACAAGCAGGGCAGTGACATGGTGCTGAGCTGGGAGAATGAGAGGATGCTTCTCGTCGTTCTCCAAGGTAGCTACTTTAAGGCGACCTCCTATTCTCAACAGGTTACTACTGTCGAGGAATGGATCAAGTTTCCTTAGGATGCTGTCTTTAGGGATTGGGGATTTAGGGATTATAGGTATTTTTACAGCGGTGCCAGCCTTTGCAGTTAGTCCTTTTCCCAAAGGAACGGGTTATGTGGGATAAGGAAGTAATGGCTCTAATGAGGGATCTCCATGTGGAAAACCTGGAGAACCGATGAGATTTGAGTTGGTTTTGTGAAGCCATAGTGACTAATGCAGACACTTGTGGACGAACTTCTGCATCCTTGACTGCATCTATCAAGCTAAAGGTCTTCGATTCAGAAGTGTTGTGTTCTGAATTGTACAGGAATGCAGGGCCTGTGAACCATGTTGTGTCCCAAAGACAGTTGGCTGGGACAGTTCTAGTCGCTAGGTCTGCGGGATTGTGTTTAGTTGGAACGTAGTGCCACTGTTTTGGGTGTGTGGATCTCCTAATCCTCAACACTCTATTACTGACGTAGATGTAAAAGAGTCTGGTTTCATTGTAGATGTACCCCAGGACAACTTTACTGTCAGTGTAGAATTCAGTGTCTTTGATTTCTTGTGACAGACCTAGCCGGGAGAGAGACTTTTGGAGGGGACTGTATGCTAGCCTCTTGCCGATCAATCGAGGGGCCCTGGCATTTGGGGGAACGGTGTTCTTTGTGAGCTGTATGCCTGGGGACCCTTGAGGCGTTATTACTGTGGATTCAGGTCCTGGTCCCCCAGGACACACAGACTCTGGGGACCCTGGATTTGCCATATTGGAATAGTGACTGATTCATTCCATTGGGACTCCTACTGTTAAATGCTAATGTCATCAATTCCAGCTACCTGTCTGTTGTCTGCTAAAATGTGTATTGTAAATAAGTCTCTAGTATGGGATCTAAGAGTCATTAGATCCCCATTGTTGTTTGTGTTTAATTAACGCTGCTATTGTGATAATGTTGATTGGATTTTCTGAACTACAAGACGGCTAGTCTGGCCTAAAGGTCATGTCTGAGTCATCTAGGCTGTCTAAAGGGATTAGTTAATTAGCTCATGTTAATTAGGTTACAGTTACAGAGTGACAGCAGCAGAGGAGTGCCGGGAGAGTGGAACCGAGCAAGCAAGGGGCTCGTTACATTTCTAAGTTCATCTCTCTAGTAATCGTGTCGGCTAACTCCACAGCTAACACTGCGGCACAAAGTTCCAGTCTAGGTATTGTGTGTTCTGGGAGTGGGGCAAGTTTTGCTTTTCCCATGACAAAACCTATATGGCACTGTCCTTTCATGTCCTTGATCCTGAGGTAAGCTACAGCAGCGATTGATTTGACAGAAGCATCGCAGAAAACACAAAGTCTTTGGTCTTGGACTTCTGTAGACGGTACAGGAGTATATGGTCGAGGGACCTGTAAGTTAGACAAGGCTGTCAGGGAATTTTTATACTCTGTCCACTGATCTCTTTTCTCGGGGGGAAGTAGATCATCCCAGTTCACTGTCTCTCTCTTCTCAGGTCTCTGAGAAGTGCTTTACCCTCAATGGTGACTGGAGCTACAAACCCTAGAGGGTCATACAGACAGTTTATGGTTGACAGAACGCCTCTCCGTGTAAAGGGCTTTTCTTCCTGACTAACCTGAAAGGTGAAGGTGTCTGACCTTAAGTCCCAGAGTAGTCCAAGGCTATGTTGTGTTGGCAGAGAGTCAAAGCATTGAAGGACTTGTTCCTTGTTATTAGGTAGATGCTGTCTATGGGGTCTAAATGGAAGAGGTGCGACCCAATTGTTTGACTCTTCCTTGGATGTCTCCTTTTCCATTATTTGCAAGAAAAGTCTATCTTCAAAGGACATTGCTACCTGCTGGACTTCCTTTGTTCTGTGAAAGACTGTACACCCCAGGTGGTCTGGGTCACTGTCACAAGCATGGTCATCTGTGTTTGGGTCTACAGAGGAACAAGGTATGTGAGTACTACCTGGAAGCTCTTTTGTGATTAAGCTGTTGTGACATGGTTGCAAGGACGTTAGTGAACATGCTACTGACCGTGGTGGGTCTATGCACAGTCTTTAGGCAGACGTCCCCTACGATGACCCACCCCAGGTCAAGTCTTTGGGCAAAGGGAGTGTTGCGGGGACCATTAATCTGTTCTCTTACTTTATGAACCTGCAGAATGTCTCTTCCCAGGAGCAGCATCAATTGAGCCTGCTCGTCATATTCTGGTAGGAGATGGGCCATGCGTTTTAGATGAGGCTGGTGAATTGCTGCATCTGGTGTAGGGATTTCTGACTGGTTGTCTGGAATCTAATTGCACTCGAGTATGGTGAGTAAAGGTAGGCGAGTCCGACCGTCTATGGACTCTACACAAAAGGCAGTGGCTCTTCTCCCCGCTGTCTCAACAGTACCCGCACAAGTCTTTAGAGAGTGAGGGGAGCTTGGACCCCTAACACCGAAGGTGTCAAAGAATGTGGGTTTAGCCATAGAGTGGTTGCTTTGGTCATCTAAGAGCGCATACATCTTGACAGCTTTGTTTCTGTGACCCATTGGATAAGCTCTAATAAGACAGATCTTTGAACATGACCTACCGCCTGCAGGATCTTTGCATACCTCAGTACACTGTGAGGTAACCACTGAGATGTTTGAACCAGTGTTCTCTTGCTTCCCGCTATGCTCGTTGGTATCACCAGCTCTCTGGGCGGTCCAAGAAGCAGGGCCTGGATGTAGTGCTGAGTTGTGGTCTGTGTTGTCACACTCTGTGCATGATACACTAACCTTGCAGTCCTTGGCAAAGTGTGATGTGGATGAACAGCACCTGAAGCATATGCGATTCTCTCTTAGGAAGGCTTTGCGATCTTCTAGAAACTTTTCCCTGAAGGTCCTGCATTTTGGTAGAGGGTGTGGCTTCCTGTATAGAGGGCACTGCTTGCTAGGGTCTCCGACTTTGTCCTCTGGGTGAACACTGTTGGAAGATCTATAGGAAAAATCTGTAGGAGAAACATGAGACTTGTTCACTGTCATTGGCATCCTGTGCTGTTTGAAGCTAGGGGACGTGGCTGATGGCAGTATATAGTCAAAGCCGGGATCATTCAAGAACTTAGCTTGCTCTGAAACAAAGTCTACGAAAATGTTGAATGATGGAAATGGTACCTGGAACCTTTTCTTATGTTTAGAACCATATGTGACCCATCTTTGTTGTAGGTCGTAAGGAAGCTTCAGAATTAAAGGTTTAATCCCTCTGGCCGCATCCAGGGAGGCGAGACCCGGCAGGTCTCCCTCCTCTTTAGCAAGAAGTAGTTCTTCTAGCAAGTCAGCTAATTCTCATAGTTTGTGATAACCCTTGATAGGTATTCTGGGAAAGTACTCAATCCTTTTAAAAAGTGCATGTTCTATAGTCTCTGTCAAGCCATAGCACTCTTCTAATCTGCTCCAAATCTTTTTAAGACCAGTCTCTGGTTGTTTTATGTTAATGTTCCTGATTCTATTGGCATGTTCAGCAGAGTCTTTCCCAAGCCATTGGACTAGGAGGTCTATTTCGTCGGAGTGAGACAGGTCTAGACCTTTTATGGTATTTTGAATGGTCGATCGCCAGGCTTTGTCATTTTCTGGCCGATCGTTAAACTTTACAAGTCCTTTTGTGATTAAATCTTGTCTTACGAAGTACTTGGCAAAGTCTGTTATAACTTGGTTGGTGTTAGAGCATGTTGGCGATTCACTACTGTAGTGGGAGTGTGGTGTGCGACCATACCTGTCAGAAGTTGCTGTTTTAGGTCCTCTTGTCTTGTACCTTGGTGTAGTAGAAGGATTATTCTGATGCTGGTTTGGAGGTTGGGGGTCGTTGCGTACAGAGACGTAGGCTTGATCTGTAATGTGCTGGTGAGAGTTCTGTTGCTTGCAGCTCTGAGGAGTTTGGTTGCTCTCATGCTCGGTTACCTGCAGTGTTTGGTCTGTTTCACCTAGGACACCGTCTATCCCCTGTAGAGGAGAGGTATCGTAGGTTGATTTGAAGTGTTGGTGCAAGTACCCTGAAGTGTGTTACGAGGGATTCGGCTCTCCTTGTTTGGAGCCAAGCACATTGATGCGTCCACCACTGAGACTCACGGCTGCTTCCAGGGATTCTGCTTCAGCTATAGCAGTTGCAGCTCCTCTTTCTGTAGCGAGCTTCTCTAATGCGACATCCAGATGTGTTTGTTGAAGCTTAATGGAGGCTTCTAGTGATGCCTTATCTTGCGCTCGCTTGGCTTCTAGCGAGGCCCTATCGGCTTCTAGCGAGGCCCTATCTTGCGCTAGCTTGGCTTCTAGCGAGGCCTTTTCTAACTTCAACTGCATTTTTTGTTTGGCAAAGGTAGCTCGCGTCTTTGCCACTTCGGCTTTCCCACAGGCTGCAACACTGGCTGTCACCAACTTGCTGGAACCGTAAACTCATGATCTGGTTTTGAGTGAGGATGTGCTACTGCGTGACATGGCTGCTTGACTGAGTAGCGGCCTGTGGGAGCAGTAAGCATGTAGGGCTGCAGTCTCTGTGTGCTGCTTGGCTGTATGAAAGTGGCTTTATAGTCACTTGCAGACTGTAGCTCTTCCGTGTGACCAAACCTCTTCTCCAAATAACAAGAATAATATAACATTACCATACAATAGTAAACATCATATAAAATAACAACTGAAATTACTATCTGCTTTCCCTAATAGTCTGTGGAGGAGGATGGGGAAGATTGCTTACCTCTGATGCCATGGATGGGAAGAGATTACATCTAGGCAGCTGGGATAATCTTGACAATGCTGTTCCCTAAGGGGTATTCACTTCCTGACTAAAGAGGAAGTGATGATTTATATGTCACATCCTTTAAAGGTTAAAGGTATTTTTACAAATGATATTAATGTTTGGCCAGTAGGTGGCGCATGCGTAAGGCTAACCTGGAACAAACATAATTTATAGCTTAATAATGCAACAACACAATATACAATCAAATGACAATATGAATTCTCCTTTCTGAACCTCGAGAGAGAGAGAAAGGTCTCCTGGAGACATAACAATATGTGTATAAATAAATATAACAAGGACCGGTCATGGCTCTATACATGTATATAGGGGTAGAAAGAGAACCTGTCATGGCTCTATACATGTAAAGGAATATAAAGAAAATCTGTCATGGCTCTATACAAGTATATAGGAGTATAAAGAGGACCTGTCATGACTCTATACATGTATGTAGAAGTATACAGAGGACCTGTCATGGTTGTTTACATGTATTGGAGCATAAAGAGGACCTGTCCTGGCTCTATACATGTATAAAGTGGACCTGTCATGGCTCTATACACGTATGTAGGAGTATAAAGAGGATCTGTCATGGCTCTATACATGTATATAGGAGTATAAAGGGGACCGGTCATGGTGGTCTACATGTATAGGAGTATAAAGAGAACCTTTCATGGTTGTTATACATGGCTCTATACATGTATATAGGAGAATAAAGAGGACCTGTCATGGCTCAGTCTATACATGTATAAAGGAGTATAAAGAGGACCGGTCATGGCTCTATATATGTTTATAGGAGTATAAAGAGGACCTGTCATGGCTCTATACATGTAAAGAATTATAAAGAGGACCTGCCATGGCTCTACACAAGTTTATAGGAGTATAAAGAGGACCTGTCATGGCTCTATACGTGTATATAGGAGTATAAAAGAACCTGTCAGGGCTCTATACATGTATATAGGAGTATAAAAGGATGAGTCATGGCTCAAAACATGTACAGTCAGGTCCATAAATATTGGGACATCGACACAATTCTAATCTTTTTGGCTCTATACACCATCACAATGGATTTGAAATGAAACGAACAGGATGTGCTTTAACTGCAGACTTTCAGCTTTAATTTGAGGGTATTTTTATCCAAATCAGGTGAAAGGTGTAGGAATTACAACAGTTTGTATATGTGCCTCCCACTTTTTAAGGGACCAAAAGTAATGGGACAGATTAACAATCATCCATCAAACTTTCTTTTTTTAATACTTGGTTGCAAATCCTTTGCAGTCAATTACGGCCTGAAGTCTGGAACACGTAGACATCACCAGACACTGGGTTTCATCCCTGGTGTGGTGATGCTCTGCCAGGCCTCTACTGCAACTGTCTTCAGTTCCTGCTTGTTCTTGGGGCATTTTCCTTTCAGTTTTGTCTTCAGCAAATGAAATGCATGCTCAATCGGATTCAGGTCAGGTGATTGACTTGGCCATTGCATAACATTCAACTTCTTTCCCTTAAAAAACTCTTTGGTTGCTTTCACAGTATGCTTTGGGTCATTGTCCATCTGCACTGTGAAGCGCCATCCGATGAGTTCTGAAGCATTTTGCTGAATATGAGCAGATAATATTGCCCGAAACACTTCAGAATTCATCCTGCTGCTTTTGTCAGCAGTCACATCATCAATAAATACAAAAGAATCAGTTCCATTGGCAGCCATGCATGCCCATGCCATGACACTACCACCACCATGCTTCACTGATGAGGTGGTATGCTTTGGATCATGAGCAGTTCCTTTCCTTCTCCATACTCTTCTCTTCCCATCACTCTGGTACAAGTTGATATTGGTCTCATCTCTAAATAGGATGTTGTTCCAGAACTGTGAAGGCTTTTTTAGATGTTTGGCAAACTCTAATCTGGTCTTCTTGTTTTTGAGGCTCACCAATGGTTTACATCTTGTGGTGAACCCTCTGTATTCACTCTGGTGAAGTCTTCTCTTGATTGTTGACTTTGACACACATACACCTACCTCCTGGAGGGTGTTTCTGATCTGGCCAACTGTTGTGAAGGGTGTTTTCTTTACCAGGGAAAGAATTCTTCGGTCATTTACCACAGTTGTTTTCTATGGTCTCCTGGGTCTTTGGTGTTGCTGAGCTCACCGATGCGTTCTTTCTTTTTAAGGATGTTCCAAACAGCTGATTTGGCTACACCTAATGTTTTTGCTATCTCTTGCTTAACTGTATAGTGCCTGTCATGGCACTATACACGTATATAGGAGTATAAAGGGGACCTGTCATGGCTCTATACATGTATAAAGGAGTATAAAGAGGACCGGTCATGGCACTATATGTGTCCTGGCCATGCTCCCCATACTCCCGGAGTCTATGGGTAGCTATCCAGGCAGATAACCTTTTTCTGCGTACACAATAATAGACTGCTGTTTCTTGTCTGTGTCCTTATTGGCACGTTGCAGATTTTAATAAAAGTGTGAATGACACACGTTATATGCGGTAAAACTGAAAATAACAAGAATAATATAACATTACTATACAATAGTAAACATCATTTAAAATAACAACTATAATGACTATCTGCTTTCCCTAATAGCCTGTGGAGGAGGAAGGGGAAGATTGCTTACCTCTGATGCCATGGATGGGAAAAGATTACATCTAGGCAGCTGGGATAATCTTGACAATGCTGTTCCCTAAGGGGTATTCACTTCCTGACTAAAGAGGAAGTGATGATTTATATGTCACATCCTTTAAAGGTTAAAGATATTTTTACAAATGATATTAATGGTTGGCCAGTAGGTGGCGCATGCGTACAGCTAACCTGCAACAAACATAATTTATAGCTTAATAATGCAACAACACAATATACAATCAAATGACAATATGAATTCTCCTTTCTGAACCTCGAGAGAGAGAGAAAGGTCTCCTGGAGACATAACACTCCCCGTCTGGCGTTAACCAACGCCACTAACAGCGTTATTGGACACAAGTAAAATCAAGTCCGATATGGGTCTGAAAAATGACTTAACTTCACCCTGTTTGGAAGTCTTAACTTCGACCTTCCTGACATGTCCATCTTTGCTTGGGAATGTCTGTGTGATAAGTCCCAAAGGCCACTCATTCCTGTGTGCTTGGCAGTCTTTAACGAGCACCACATCTCCTGACTTCAGGTCTGGTTTGTTAACTTGCCACTTATTTCTGAGTTCTAGGGTTTGAATGTAATATCTTCTCCATCTGTTCCAGAAAGTGTTGGCTAGGTATTGCACCTGTCTCCATTGACGTCTGAAAAGGTCTTTATCAGTAAACTTAGGAGCACCGACTGTGCTGGTTTTTTGAGTGAGTAGAGTAGCAGGTGTCAGCAACATTGGTTCCTCTGGATCGTTAGTAACTGGAATCAGAGGTCTAGCATTTATGAAGGCTGAGACCTCGGCCATGAATGTCGACAGACTTTCATGGCCATGCACGGCATGCATCGGCCGTGCACGAGTCTGGCATTGCCCATTTGAAGGAAAATAGAATCCAAGATCTTGCAGGCTACGCCTATCATCCTTTCCCACACACCACCCATATGAGAAGAATGTGGAGGGTTAAATGTCCAGGTACATCCCTGTTGGTTGAGATACCTTTCCACACTGTTGTTGTCTAGACTGGAAAGGATCTGAAGTTCCTTGGCGCTCCAACAAAGTTGGTGCCCCTATCAGTGCGGATGTGCTTAACGGGGCCTCTAATGGCAATGAAGCGCCTGAGAGCGTTGATAAAGCTGGAAGTGTCCATTGATTCAATCAACTCTATGTGAACAGCTCGAACAGTCATACAAGTAAAAATAACTGCCCAGTGTTTGCTGCTGGCGTGGCCTCCCCTGGTTTGGCAAGTGGTAACAGACCAAGGACCGAATACGTCAAGGTCCACACTTGTAAAGGGAGAATCTGAGTTAAGTCTGCCAGGTGGAAGGTCAGCCATCTTTTGGGTTTGTAAGAGTCCACAGAGTTTGCGGCAGGTAACGCAATTAAAGATACACTTGCTCACACATCTTTTTGCTCCTATTATCCACAGTCCAGCAACCCTCAAAGCTCCTTCAGTGAATCGCTGGCCTTGGTGTTTAACTTGACTGTGATAGTGTTGTACAAGCAGGGCAGTGACATGGTGCTGAGCTGGGAGAATGAGAGGACGCTTCTCCAAGGTAGCTACTTTAAGGTGACCTCCTATTCTCAACAGGTTACTGCTGTCGAGGAATGGATCAAGTTTCCTTAGGACGCTGTCTTTAGGGATTGGCCATTTGTTGTTAATACAGCCAATCTCTCTAGCAAAGGTTTCTTGTTGCGCAGTTTTGATTGCTCTAGGTCAGTCACTGAGTATGTATTTTTACAGCGGTGCCAGCCTTTGCAGTTAGTCCTTTTCCCAAAGGAACGGGCTATGTGGGATAAGGAAGTAATGGCTCTAATGAGTGATCTCCATGTGGAAAACCTGGAGAACTGATGAGATTTGAGTTGGTTTTGTGAAGCTACAGTGACTAATGCAGACACTTGTGGACGAACTTCTGCATCCTTGACTGCATCTATCAAGCTAAAGGTCTCCGATTCAGAAGTGTTGTGTTCTGATCTGTACAGGAATGCAGGGCCTGTGAACCATGTTGTGTCCTAAAGACAGTTGGCTGGGACAGCTCTAGTCGCTAGGTCTGCGGGATTCTGTTTAGTTGGAACGTAGTGCCACTGTTTTGGGTGTGTGGATCTCCTAATCCTCAACACTCTATTACTGAGGTAGACGTAAAAGCGTCTGGTTTCATTGTAGATGTACCCCAGGACAACTTTACTGTCAGTGTAGAATTCAGTGTCTTTGATTTCTAGGTTCATCTCTCTAGTAATCGTATCGTAACTCCACAGCTAACACTGCGGCACAAAGTTCCAGTCTAGGTATTGTGTGTTCTGGGAGTGGGGCAAGTTTTGCTTTTCCCATGACAAAACCTATATGGCACTGTCCTTTCATGTCCTTGATCCTGAGGTAAGCTACAGCAGCGATTGCTTTGACAGAAGCATTGCAGAAAACACAAAGTCTTTGGTCTTGGACTACTGTAGACGGTACAGGAGCATATGGTCGAGAGACCTTTAAGTTAGACAAGGCTGTCAGGGAATTTTTCCACTCTGTCCACTGATCTCCTTTCTCGGGGGGAAGTAGATCATCCCAGTTCACTGTCTCTTGAATCAGGTCTCTGAGAAGTGCTTTACCCTCAATGGTGACTGGAGCTACAAACCCTAGAGGGTCATACAGACAGTTTATGGTTGACAGAATGCCTCTGTGCGTAAAGGGCTTTTCTTCCTGACTAACCTGGAAGGTGAAGGTGTCTGACCTTAAGTCCCAGAGCAGTCCAAGGCTATGTTGCGTTGGCAGAGAGTCAAAGCATTGAAGGACTTGTTCCTTGTTATTAGGTAGATGCTGTCTATGGGGTCTAAATGGAAGAGGTGCGACCCAATTGTTTGACTCTTCCTTGGATGTCTCCTTTTCCATTATTTAGAAGAAAAGTCTATCTTCAAAGGACATTGCTACCTGCTGGTCTTCCTTTGTTCTGTGAAAGACTGTACACCCCAGGTGGTCTGGGTCACTGTCACAAGCATGGTCATCTGTGTTTGGGTCTACAGAGGAACAAGGTATGTGAGTACTACCTGGAAGCTCTTTTGTGATTAAGCTGTTGTGACATGGTTGCAAGGACGTTAGTGAACATGCTACTGACCGTGGTGGGTCTGTGCACAGTCTTTAGAAATATGTATACTTTATTGTGTGTTTTTCCTTTGTTGGGGAGTTTGAACAACAGTGGGTTAACATTAGAGACCTTGTCCCTCCCCCCACAATGGGTTAACTACTCTTCCTTTTTTTTTTGTTTCCCCTCCCTTTGTGTCCCCTCCCTTAATTCACATTTATCTATTTAAACTTTGCCAGTTGCCTACTCCCTTGACTATGACAAAGCGCTCATGCGCGAAACGTGTCGTCAAGGCAACCCCATGACAGTGGCCCCAGCCAGAGACAGTTCACAGTGATCATTGATCCATCCATCCATCCATCCATTACTTCTGTGAAGCTTCCTCATCAGCCAGCAGTGTTTTTTCTTCAGCATTATCATCCCCACCATTCCCTCCTGGTCTGGCGACTTCTGATCAGTCCCTTTGTTTGCTTCATTTTTTTCATTGATTTTATTTTCTTCTGAGGAGCCCCAGGCCGTTCAGGCAGATGTGAGCTCCATCAGCCTGCCGGCAGCATCATTTCCCCCCCCGATCAGCCTCTCAGATTCAGCATTGGTTTTGTGCAGTGTCACCATTCCTCATTGAGGATCTTTCACCCCTGTGGAGACACAATCTGGAAAGTCAGCGGTTTGTTTCCATCAGCTGACATCCCGGCGGCTCCCCCGTGCTGACGTCATCATCTATCGCCATGGAGCTCCGGCCAGGCTGCTCTCCTCATGGCAGAGCTTCGGCTCAGCAGTCCTCGCCACGGTCATCACACAGCTTGTTGGAGCTGGCGAGCCGCCCTGCACGGTGCCAGATTCCCTAACCTACGGGGTAGTTGTGAGTTTTCCACTTTTGTTTTGAGTACTTTGTTCCGCTCCCACCACCTCACCCATTGCCTTCTGTTTCGAGTACTGTGTTCCGCTCCCACCACCTCACCCATTGCCTTCTGTTGGGGCATTTTCTGGATGGATCTCCTGTGCTGGTCTCCTGCTGTTCAAAGGCTGACTGTCCTTTATTGCAAGTGCTCTTTACATGTTGAAACTTAGTGTAATACTATTTAATATTTCAATATTGTGTTACTGTGGTTTTTTCTGTAACAGTTTCCTACAACTTGGTTTTATTATTCACTAGTTACTGTTATTTTACATTTACTATTGGTTTATTAAATTACTCAATTTTATTCATTTATGACTGTTGCAGTTTGCATTTAAAATATCCTGAGCGCTGGGCTATATTTGTTTTCCTCTGTTATGATCTGTATCTACCAGCTACGGTTGGTCCAGCTGCACGGGTGGTCTTTTTTTTTTTTCCTCCCTCCACTCTTTTTTACGAGTCATGCTACATTTATACAAAATGTCCTAGTACATGGCATGGTAAATATACAAGTCGCATAACACATGTCCTGTTTGGAGCTCTCCAGGTAGTCTACCATTAGCGCTGGGTTATTGCTGTGTTTTTTCTCTGTTTTTTCTGGTCTACCGGCAGCCTCTGTATAGTCACCCGGGTAGCCTTGAGGGTTAAGTCCCTACTGAGAGGGGTATATCCTATGTAACACAGGTCTCAATTTTATCTTAATTGTTTTCTTCCCTAGGTGGGAGATTTTTATTTGATATCCTTCCCTTTTTTTTTTTTTTGTTTTTTTTTGTTTTTTGTGTGTTTTGTAATGGGTACCGATAGAACACATCGGCTACAGGCTATTTTTGAGAATATGAATAGTAGCAATATTGTTCGACCACTGCTTGATGAAGCACCTATGGGTACTTCCACTCAACGACTACATACGGAAGCTTTTGAAATTCGTATGAGGAAAGCTTTCTTGTGGTTGTAAGATGCTAAACAATACGAACAGACCCAATGGTGGGACTTAGCATTTCTCAAAAAATATATAGAACTAGGCATCACCCCTAGAGGACTCCGTATCAAGAAGCAATGCAGCTTCTTGGACGAAGATCTTCACAAGGAATGGCGATCCCTAGCAGATTTCTGTACAATCAAATGGATCAAAATTCTTATTTCGCAAAGAGAAAGGAAATTAGAATTAGCAGTACAACAGGTAAAGGATAAAGAGGACATTATTCAGGAATTTAGTACTTCCTGTTTGTTTCCCAAGTGGCTTCAAGTTCTTGAGAGAAATGTCAAGAAGGATGAAGATGCTTTGGTTCATAAGAAAACTAAAAAGTTAGAACAAGACATTTTTGACTATGGAAATGACCAAGTGTTCGATTGGCAACGCCATAAACAAGAGGTCAATGAGACAGTAATACACTTAACTCATTCAAAACCTACAAACAAATCTAAATCCAAAAAAATCAAATCCAAAAAACATATTCCCAATAACCCCAAGAAACCTTCTCCCAAAACAACCTCACATCCACCAGTTAGGGGGGCTTCTAATCCGACCAGTCTGAATATCTTGGCATCGAAGTTTGAGACTAGAGGGGAAATTATACCGACCACCACTATTATAGACCTGAATCCTTCTCCCCTCGTGGCTTCCTCCTCTTTGATGGTACCACTCATCCCTTCTACTGTAAGGCATGAGGTTGCTATCGTTTCACCACCTACCACCCAACTTAAATTGGCGTATAATATACCCACCCAGAACAGTTTTAGCCCTCTGTCTCGGGACTTAGAGGACTATATCTTACTGGGAGCCAGACCAAAATCCCAAGACACTAGAGATGATCACTACCCCCAGGGCGTCAACTGTCCTATATTATCTCCAAAAGGTTCTAATTCTCAAAATTTTCAGTTTTCTCCTCCAAAGAGAGTGCCCAAAGAAAAATGAAAACTAGAAGAGGACGAAGAGGAGGAACCACTAGGAAGAGGAAACAAAAAAGAGAGGTCAGAATCAACATAAATGATAGCACAATAAAAATATACAATCTGTCCTCACATACTCTCACCCCTTCTGAAGAGCTTTTACTCCAGAAGGGTTTGAGCTTCTCTCCTACAATAGGTCCAAATAAGTTTGGTCTCTTCAAAGACCTATACCGCTTTATACGCTCATTAACATTAAAACGTCACTATGCCCCCAACCCATTGGCTTTACATAAAAAAGATAGGAAAGAGGCCAATTCCACACTGGTTCCGGTACCAGAGTGCACACCTTCCACAGAACTTGATGAAGCTGCACTACAGGCCCTTGAGGAACTATGGGCGGAGGGCCATACAGAGGGTTATGTTCCCACTGCTAGTCTAGAACCACCAGTAATGCATACCCCCTTCCGACCTAAATCAACCTTCTTTCCAATCAATTCAAAGGGCCCCTACATTGAAACTTACTATCAAGCTGTATATAAAGACTTTCTATCACTATGTGATGATTCTAAGAGGCGGAAACACCAGAATCTGAGTAGATGTGAGAACGCGGCCTTGAAAGAGTTAATGTCCAATACCAAGATTATCATTAGGCAGGCAGACAAGGGTGGTAGCCTGGTGGTACAAAATCGTACCGATTACATCAAAGAGGCTAGTAGATTGTTAGCGGACATCAACACGTACTTGAAATTACAGTCTGACCCTCTTCCAGGATTTCAACTGGAACTAAGGTCACTGGTACAGGAAGCTTGGCAAAATGGAGTACTCACCAATAAAGAAAGACAATTTCTATTACCATCTGAATGTAGTACTCCCTATTTCTACCACCTTCTAAAGGTCCACAAATCATTGGTGGATCCTCCCGGGAGACCTATTGTGGTGAGCACGAATAGCTTCAGTAATGGTTTGTCCATGTATATTGATTGTTGTTTGCAGCCCCTTGTGTGCCAATTACCATCATATATCAAGGATTCCAACGACGTAATAAAAGCCCTTCAGAATTATTCATGGGAAGAGGGATATTGGTGGGCATCTTTAGATGTGTCTTCCCTTTATACCTCTATACCCCATGAAATAGGCCTGAGAGCTGTACAATATTTTTTGACCAGAAGTGGGGATTTCAATTCGCTACAATCACAATTTTTGGTTCAAGCCACTGAATTTTGTCTCAAACATAATTATTTTACGTTTTGTGAACAATTCTATTTACAATGTAGGGGAACTGCCATGGGAGTGAACTTCGCTCCAGTCTATGCTAATCTCACCATGGGCTATTGGGAAGAACACAATATCTGGGCCAACAATCCGTTCGCTGAGCACATTGTCTTTTTTGGGCGGTACATCGATGACATTGTGATCATATGGAGCCGGAGCCCAGATTTGTTCTCCTCATTCGTGGCCCATTGTAATTCTAATTCTTTTGGCCTGTCGTTTACTCATGTTATAGATCCCCATGAACTCGTGTTCTTGGACCTAGTGCTAGTCCATGATCAACATAGGATTTTTACTAAAAACCACGTTAAGCCAACTAGCGGCAATTCCTATCTCCATTTTGGAAGTTGCCACCATCCATCATGGAAATGCAACATCCCAAGTGGCCAATTTAATAGACTTAGACGCAATTGTTCAAGAGTGGAGGATTATGTCGAACAGGGGGCAGTGATGAAAAAGAAATTCCAAGAGAAGGGTTATCCATCTGACCTCATCAATGACACCTTCCTGTCCCACATGAACCCCCCTCTCAGGGACAAGTGCTCAAAAGACAAATCAAGAACCAACCAGACAGTTAGATTTATTTCTACTTTTAATGATAAATATAAGTCTATATCTAAAATTGTCAGAAAACATTTTGGTATTCTACGTTTGGATACAGTAGATAATAATCAGTGCAGCGCTGGACACAAAACGAAGTAAATAACAATAATATTAATATTACTAAAAATTAGTGACAACAAATAAAAGTGATTATAAACAATCCATATTATAAATAAACCATTGATGTGTAAATATTCATCAATATATAACCGTGCTCAAAAAGTCCACTATAATAATAATCAATTAAATGGTGAGAAAAACAAAATAAAAAAAGTCCAGAATAATAATAAATAAATATTGAAAAAAAAGGTTCCAAATGTGTAATAAGTGCAGAATCAATCCAGCGATGTTAATCGATAGTGACACCCACCACCGGAGAAGAATGAAGGCTTACCAGAAAGCCTGCGACCGCCTGTTAGGTACCTGGTAGTAGAGCCTGACTTTGTAGGAGAAGACCTCTCATACAACGCTGGTTCAGGAGTCACTGGAGTGGGAACAGTGATCTCCTGAGCACAGTGGGGTAGGAGTGCCTGTAGAGCGGAGTCTCTGGAGCTTGAAGTGAGGAGAGATCCCACAGGGATGGCTGGACTGCAGATCAGGTAGACACTGGAGACAGCACGCAGGAAGACTTGTAGATGCAGAGATCACTGGAGCTGAAGCTAAAGGTGCAACAGCAAGGACAACAGCAGGCACAAGCAGGGTCAGACGGTCCGGGTCAGCACGGATATGAAGCAGGCAAAAACAGCAGGCAGAGGCAGAGTCGGTAGGCAGGCAAGGATTGGCAACGGTATCAGGCAGGTAGCAGAAGAGTAGTCGGGCAAGCCGGGTCGGATAGGAGCGGAACGGGTAGTCAAACAAGCCGGGTCAGATAGGTAACAGCAATCAGGTTCAGGTTTACACGAATGACAAGCTGAGACGAAGCAGCAATGTGCCAGAGGCACAGGGGGATTTTTATGTGCACTTTGGCGCCAAACCGGCGCTATCGCGAACGCGCGCACGCCCGTACGCGCGCACGTGCACACGCGCGCACGCCCGAGCGCCGCGTACCCGCGCGCGCCCTAGCGCCGCGCTGACGCCCGGGAACACCACAATCTTGCCGAGAAGTGTGTAATGGAGCGCGCCGGCGCATAGGCGCACGCCGACGCCCAGGTCCGGTGCCGGTGATACCCTGACATTGCCCCCCCCCAAGGGGCAACCTCCGGGTGCCCAAAAGCCTTTTTTCAGGATGGTTAGCAAAATAGGCTTGAACTAAGCGCCTAGCATGCACATTACTATCAGGTTCCCATGAATTATTTTCTGGGCCGTAGCCCTTCCATTTGATCAGGAACTGGATCTGCCCTTGTCTTCTCCTGCAATCGAGGATAGCCTCGACTTCAAATTCCTCGTTACCATCAATCACAATGGGTTCAGGAGGTCTAGTTCCTCTACCAGGAAAGGGATCAGGTACAGCAGGTTTGAGCAAAGACACATGAAACACGGGATGAATTTTAAGAGAGTCAGGCAGAGTCAGTTCATACGAAACTTCATTAATTTTCCTTCTAACCGGAAAAGGTCCCATAAACCTAGGTGCCAACTTCTTAGAGGGACAAGCTAGTTTGATATTATTTGTAGAAAGCCATACCTGATCGCCCGGTTGAAGCTTCAATTCCCCTCTTCTCCTTTGGTCAAAGATCCTCTTGCTGTCCGCCTGAGCCTTGGATATTGCTTCCTGCAACATCTGGTTGTTATGATTGATGAAGTCTACCGTACTCTGTACTGCTGGAACTGAGGACTCTGGAAGGAAATCGGGTAAAAAGGTTAGATGGAAACCATAATTAGCGAAAAAGGGAGATTGACCGGTGGCTGAGTGCTTGGCGTTATTGTAGGCAAATTCTGCCAATGGCAGTAAGGATACCCAATCATCTTGTGAAAAGGAAGTAAAACATCTGATATACTGTTCAAGAGTCTGATTGGTCCTCTCTGTCTGACCGTTGGTCTGAGGGTGATAGGCCGATGACAAAGCCAGCTTGATCTTTAAGGACTCACACAGGGCTCTCCAGAAGCGTGAGGTAAATTGTACCCCTCTGTCAGAGGTTATGTTTACGGGGATTCCGTGGAGTCTGATAATCTCCTTGATGAAGATGTGAGCTGTTTCAATAGCTGACGGAGTTCCTTTTAATGGAAGAAAATGGGCCATCTTGGTAAAATGGTCAACTACCACAAAAATAGCAGAACACCCCTCAGAACATGGAAGCTCTACAATAAAGTCCATGGATATCATTTTCCAAGGCCTATCGGGTACTGGTAAGGGTTTTAACAGGCCCCAAGCTCGACTCCTGGAAGTTTTATTCTGGGTACAGATAGGACAGGAGCTAACATACTTCTCGCAAAAGTCCTTTAAATTGGGCCACCAGAAGGTACGTTGTACCAGTTCCAAGGTTTTACGAACCCCAAAGTGACCTGCCAGTGGGTGATCGTGAAGAAGTGCTAAGACCTTGACCCGAACCTCCTCTGGAACAAAGATTTGACTCCCTTTCCAAAACAATCCGTCCTTGTTACTTAAGGTAATCCCTGTGGGTCTGGCTGATTCAGAGGATGCTTCCTTGATCTGGGAGAGGAGATCAGTTTGTATGAGCAGAAAATTGTTTGCAGGTAAAATGGTATCCGGAGCAGATGAGTCTTTTGGGTTGTCATGCATACGTGATAATGCGTCTGGTTTGACATTTTTTGAACCTGGCCGATAAGTAATGTGGAAGGAAAAGCGTGAGAAAAACAGCGCCCAGCGGGCTTGTCGGGGTCTTAGCCTTTTAGCAGATCGTAAATATTCTAGGTTTTTGTGATCAGTATAAATTAGTACCGGATGCATAGCTCCCTCCAGCAGGTACCTCCACTCTTCTAATGCAGTTTTGATGGCAAGGAGTTCCCGGTCTCCAACATCATAGTTCCTCTCCGCGGAGGAAAGTTTTCGGGAGAAAAACCCTACAGGATGCATATCGTTTTTACTGCCCCTTCGTTGTGAGAGTATCGCACCGACCGCTATTTCAGAAGCGTCCACTTCCAAAATAAATGGCAAGGATGGTTCAGGGTGACTGAGGATAGGTGCTGAAGTGAAAAGTCTCTTAAGGTTCTCAAAAGCCTCTTGGGCTAGGTGATTCCAGGAAAAACGGGTATTCTGTTTGGTTAGTTGTGTGATTGGTGCGATTATTGCAGAAAAACCCCTGATAAATTTTCTGTAGAAATTTGCGAACCCGATGAATCGTTGAACCCCCTTCTTGTCTAGGGGTACCGGCCAATCCAGAACAGCAGAAACCTTCTGTGGGTCCATCCTGATGCCAGTTGAGGAGATTATCAAGCCCAAGAACTGAATGCTTTCTTGCTCAAACTCGCATTTCTCCGCTTTTGCATAAAGTCTGTGTAAGCGGAGACGACCCAACACTTGGCAAACATGTTTTCGATGGAGATCCAGGGATTCTGAAAAGATCAAAATATCATCTAGATATGCAATCACAAACAGGTCTAGGAAATCTCTAAGCACATCATTAATCAGGTGTTGGAAAGTCGCAGGGGCATTGCAGAGTCCAAAAGGCATGACTAAATATTCATAATGCCCGAATTGGGTCCGAAAAGCTGTTTTCCACTCATGCCCAGCCCGAATGCGGATCAGATTATAGGCCCCTCTTAGATCAAGCTTGGTGAAAATGACGGCAGTCCTTAATTTCTGAAACAGTTCGGGTATCAAAGGTAGGGGATACCGATTCTTAACCGTGATCTTATTCAGTTCTCGGTAGTCAATACACGGGCGGAGAGATTTGTCTTTTTTAGCAACAAAGAATATTCCCGCACCTGCTGGAGAGGTGGAATGGCGAATGAATCCCTTGGCCAAGTTTTCATCTATGTAAGACTTCAGCACTTCTTGTTCTTTCTCGGATAGAGGGAAGATGCGTCCGAAGGGAATTTCGGATCCTGGCAGCAATTCGATGGGGCAATCGTAGGGGCGATGAGGTGGAAGAGAATCTGCCCCCTTCTTGCTAAAGACGTCAATGTAGTCATGATAATGTTTGGGAATGGCCTGACAATTTTTCTGGTCGGAGTCCAGGCAAAGCAAGGTAGCTTGGGAATCCAGGTCTTCTGCCAAACAGTGTTCCTGGCAGTAAGATGACAGGAATTTCACTTCTCCAGAGGCCCAATGGATGTGTGGGTTGTGAGCCCGTAGCCAGGGGATGCCCAGGATAATGGGGAACATAGGGGAGGAAATGGCATCCAGGATCAGCAATTCCTTATGCAGAGAGTCAATTGTAGTGGATAATGGCTGAGTCTCTTGTGTCACTTGTCCAGATCTGATACGGGAGCCATCGGCAAGAAAGACAGAAAGTCCATGGGTCTTGGTCTGCAAAGGGATGTTATGCTGTTTAGCAAAGTTTAAGTCTATAAAGCAGCTGCATGCCCCGGAGTCAATAATTGCGTTGACTTGGAGTGTCCTTTCTTGAAGCTGTAATGAGAGAAGAATGGCAAGGTGGGTGGAATTGGTAGATAAAGCAGAAAAACTGTTAAGTATAGGAGATGGACACTTACTCATTCTAACTGGGCAATTATGGACGAAATGCCCATTCCCACCACAGTAAAGGCACAGATTTAATTGCCGACGTCGGGCACATTCTTCAGGGGACAGAGCGGGTCGCATCACACCCAGTTGCATTGGTTCAGAGGTATCTGGTGTGGTATTGACCGAATTAGGACTGGAAGCCGGGGAGTAGCGTGTTGCAGGCATCGGAGCTCGGGCTGTCATCCAGGTCGGACGGTTGGGTTGAACTGATCATTCAGATCGTCGTTCTCGGAGGCGACGATCGATTTGAATGGTTAGGGTGATCAAGGCCTCTAAGGTATCTGGAATGCCTACACGAGCAAGTTCATCTTTCAAGCTTTCAGACAGTCCAATGCGGAACTGGTGACGCAAGGCCGCGTCATTCCACTGTGTGTCCGCGCTCCAACGTCTGAATTCAGTAACATAGTCCTCCGCAGGTCTGCGGCCTTGTTGGAGCGCGAACAGGGCAGATTCAGCCGAGGCCGTCAGTTGAGGGTCCTCATATAATTGTGCCATGGCTTGGAAGAAGGCGGATAAGGATTGAGTTAGAGCAGAGTCCCCTTCAAGTAGACGATGGGCCCAGGTCTGAGGCTCCCCTTGCAAAAGGGAAATTACAAATCCAACCTTAGTGGCTTCTAGTGAAAAAGTTCTGGGCTGTAAGGCAAAAAAGAGCTGGCAGGCACTGCGGAAGGCCCGAAACTTAGCCCGGTCTCCAGAGAATCTTTCCGGAATGGGAACCCGTGGTTCAGGCGGGAGCATCACAACTGCGGGTCCTGAAGCAATCTGTGTTGGAGCAGCAGCTGAAGAAGAGGCAGGGGGGTTAGACCCTGCCAGATTCTGAACTTGTCCCTCCAGTCTGTTGTAATTATCCTGGAGGGCTTGTACTGCTTGGGTGAGGGCTGCCAGGTGTGTGCATATCTCCTTCAGTGGAGAGGTATCTCCTGCAGGCTCAGACATGGCTGCTTCGTACTGTTAGGTACCTGGTAGTAGAGCCTGACTTTGTAGGAGAAGACCTCTCATACAACGCTGGTTCAGGAGTCACTGGAGTGGGAACAGTGATCTCCTGAGCACAGTGGGGTAGGAGTGCCTGTAGAGCGGAGTCTCTGGAGCTTGAAGTGAGGAGAGATCCCACAGGGATGGCTGGACTGCAGATCAGGTAGACACTGGAGACAGCACGCAGGAAGACTTGTAGATGCAGAGATCACTGGAGCTGAAGCTAAAGGTGCAACAGCAAGGACAACAGCAGGCACAAGCAGGGTCAGACGGTCCGGGTCAGCACGGATATGAAGCAGGCAAAAACAGCAGGCAGAGGCAGAGTCGGTAGGCAGGCAAGGATTGGCAACGGTATCAGGCAGGTAGCAGAAGAGTAGTCGGGCAAGCCGGGTCGGATAGGAGCGGAACGGGTAGTCAAACAAGCCGGGTCAGATAGGTAACAGCAATCAGGTTCAGGTTTACACGAATCACAAGCTGAGACGAAGCAGCAATGTGCCAGAGGCACAGGGGGATTTTTATGTGCACTTTGGCGCCAAACCGGCGCTATCGCGAACGCGCGCACGCCCGTACGCGCGCACGTGCACACGCGCGCACGCCCGAGCGCCGCGTACCCGCGCGCGCCCTAGCGCCGCGCTGATGCCCAGGAACACCACAATCTTGCCGAGAAGTGTGTAATGGAGCGCGCCGGCGCATAGGCGCGCGCCGACGCCCAGGTCCGGTGCCGGTGATACCCTGACACCGCCCTTACTCAGGGGGGTTAAAACAGGCTTAGTAGATCAACGTTGGTATCTTGTTGAAGCCGCAACCGATGTCCTATAAATTACCCTCAATGCTGGCTCTTCATCAGCAGTAGGAGATACTTTTCACCGAGGATAGATATCACTGAGAATAGGCATACTGTTTCTTGTACTTGAAAAGAGGAATGCTGGGTTTTTAAACAGTAGCACACCTCCCTCCTGGCTGCAGCAACTGCTCCAACACCAACTCCCCTACGTTTCTTCTACGTTTGGACCAACGTCTTGCTTCGTTATTACCTGAGGTTCCACAGGTAATGTTCTGAAAAGCCCGTACTGTAAAAAATTTGTTAGCACCTAGCAAAATAGTAAACAAATCATCTAAATCCCTCTTGATATTAGATCTTATTTTCATGATAGAAAGGGCATATTTCAGTGTAAAAAGAGGGGGTGTCTTACGTGCCAATTTATTGCCCATGGCACCAAGACTATCACAACTAACACAGGCAAAAAATACGAGATTAGGCAATTCATCACTTGTTCCACTGACTTCGTTATATATGTTTTGCGTTGCCCGTGCAGGCTAGTCTACGTTGGTTGGACCATTCGAGCATTACGGGCTAGAGTGGGTGACCACCGTAGACTCATATCTAAAGGGAGCGATGAACACAGTGTGCCCCAGCATTTCTTACGTTTCCACAACAAGGACATTAGACATTTAGAGGTCTTTGTGATTCAAACGATCTCCAAGGGTACATTAACCAACAATGAGAGATTCTCCTTGCTTTGCAAGCGTGAGGTTTTTTGGATTTATATGTCTGACTCGCTTGCCCCCAAGGGGTTAAATGAAGAACTGGAGACAGGCAGTTTTGTGTAGAGTTGGTGAGATGCTGGATGTTTTTTAGAATAATAATGAAGTTATGAAATGAAACCAAAAAGAATTTTTAAATAAGATTTTTTGGAGCGATTTTTAAGAGATTTTTAAGATATTTTTAAGAGATTTTTTTAAAAAGTATTTAGTGACAATTAATGAAAATGTTTTGTTTGATTGTAAATTATATGTTTTCTAGGATTTGCACCCTGAATGTAGATTTGAATATGTATATTTTATTGTGTGTTTTTCCATTGTTGGGGGGTTTGAACAGCAGGGGGATAACATTAGAGACCTTGTCCCCCCCCCCACAATGGGTTAACTACTCTTCCTTTTTTTTTTTTTGTTTCCCCTCCCTTTGTGTCCCCTCCCTTAATTCACATTTATCTATTTAAAGTTTGCGAGTTGCCTACTCCCTTGACTATGACAAAGCGCTAATGCGCGAAACGCGTCGTCAAGGCAACCCCATGACAGTGGCCCCAGCCAGAGACAGTTCACAGTGATCATTGATCCATCCATCCATCCATCCACTCCATCCATCCATCCATTACTTCTGTGAAGCTTCCTTATCAGCCAGCAGTGTTTTTTCTTCAGCATTATCATCCCCACCATTCCCTCCTGGTCTGGCGACTTCTGATCAGTCCCTTTGTTTGCTTCATTTTTTTCATTGATTTTATTTTCTTCTGAGGAGCCCCAGGCCGTTCAGGCAGATGTGAGCTCCATCAGCCTGCCAGCAGCATCATTTTCTCCCCTGATCAGCCTCTCAGATTCAGCATTGGTTTTGTGCAGTGTCACCATTCCTCATTGAGGATCTTTCACAACTGTGGAGACACAATCTGGAAAGTCAGCGGTTTGTTTCCATCAGCTGACATCCCGGCGGCTCCCCCGTGCTGACATCATCATCTATCGCCACGGAGCTCCGGCCAGGCTGCTCTCCTCACGGCAGAGCTTCGGCTCAGTCCTCGCAACGGTCATCACACAGCTTGTTGGAGCCGGCGAGCTGCCCTGCGCGGTGCCAGATTCCGTAACCTATGGGGTAGTTGTGAGTTTTCCACTTTTGTTTTGAGTACTTTGTTCCGCTCCCACCACCTCACCCATTGCCTTCTGTTTCGAGTACTGTGTTCCGCTCCCACCACCTCACCCATTGCCTTCTGTTGGGGCATTTTCTGGATGGATCTCCTGTGCTGGTCTCCTGCTGTTCAAAGGCTGACTGTCCTTTATTGCAAGTGCTCTTTACATGTTGAAACTTAGTGTAATACTAGTTAATATTTCAATATTGTGTTACTGTGGTTTTTTCTGTAACAGTTTCCTACAACTTGGTTTTATTATTCACTAGTTACTGTTATTTTACATTTATTATTGGTTTATTGCTGTGTTTTTTTTTTTTTTAAGAGCACATACATCTTGACAGCTTTATTTCTGTGACCTATTGGATAAGCTCTAATAAGAAAGATCTTTGAACATGACCTACCGCCTGCAGGATCTTTGCGTACCTCAGTACACTGTGAGGTAACCACTGAGATGTTTGAACCAGTGTTCTCTTGCTCCCCGCTATGCTCGTTGGTATCACCAGCTCTCTGGGCGGTCCAAGGAGCAGGGCCTGGATGTAGTGCTGAGTTGTGGTCTGTGTTGTCACACTCTGTGCATGATACACTAACCTTGCAGTCCTTGGCAAAGTGTGATGTGGATGAACAGCACCTGAAGCATATGCGATCTTAGGAAGGCTTTGCGATGTTCTAGAGACTTTTCCCTGAAGGTCCTGCATTTTGGTAAAGGGTGCGGCTTCCTGTGTAGAGGGCACTGCTTGCTAGGGTCTCCGACTTTGTCCTCTGGGTGAACACTGTTGGAAGATCTATAGGAAAAATCTGTAGGAGAAACATGAGACTTATTCACTGTCATTGGCATCCTGTGCTGTTTGAAGCTAGGGGGCATGGCTGATGGCAGTATAAAGTCAAAGCTGGGATCATTCAAGAACTTAGCTTGCTCTGAAACAAAGTCTACGAAAACGTTGAATGATGGAAATGGTACCTGGAACCTTTTCTTATGTTTAAAACCATATGTGACCCATCTTTGTTGTAGGTCGTAAGGAAGCTTCAGAATTAAAGGTTTAATCCCTCTGGCCGCATCCAGGGAGGCGAGACCCGGCAGGTCTCCCTCCTCTTTAGCAAGAAGTAGTTCCTCTAGCAAGTCAGCTAATTTTCGTAGTTTGTGATAACCCTTGATAGGTATTCTGGGAAAGTCCTCAATCCTTTTAAAAAGTGCATGTTCTATAGTCTCTGTCGAGCCATAGCACTCTTCTAATCTGCTCCAAATCTTTTTAAGACCAGTCTCTGGTTGTCTTATGTTACTGTTCCTGATTCTATTGGCATGTTCAGCAGAGTCTTTCCCAAGCCATTGGACTAGGAGGTCTATTTCGTCGGAGTGAGACAGGTCTAGACCTTTTATGGTATTTTGAAAGGTCGATCGCCAGGCTTTGTAATTTTCTGGCCGATTGTTAAACTTTACAAGTCCTTTTGTGATTAAATCTTGTCTGACTAAGTACTTGGAAAAGTCTGTTATAACTTGGTTGGTGTTAGAGCATGTTGGCGATTCACTACTGTAGTGGGAGTGTGGTGTGCGACCATACATGTCAGAAGTTTCTGTTTTAGGTCCTCTTGTCTCGTACCTTGGTGTAGTAGAAGGATTATTCTGATGCTGGTTTGGAGGTTGAGGGTCGTGGCGTGCAGAGACGTAGGCTTGATCTGTAATGTGCTGGTGAGAGTTCTGTTGCTTGCAGCTCTGAGGAGTTTGGTTGCTCTCATGCTCGGTTACCTGCAGTGTTTGGTCTGTTTTACCTAGGACACCATCTATTCCCTGTAGAGGAGAGGTATCGTAGGTTGATTTGAAGTGTTGGTGCAAGTACTCTGAAGTGCGTTGCGAGGGATTCGGCTCTCCTTGTTCGGAGCCAGGCACATTGATGCGTCCACCACTGAGACTCACGGCTGCTTCCAGGGCTTCTGCTTCAGCTATAGCAGTTGCAGCTTCAATTTCTGTAGCAAACCTCTCTAATGCGACATCCAGACGTGTTTGTTCAAGCTTTATGGAGGCTTCTAGTGATGCCTTATCTCGCGCTCGCTTGGCTTCTAGCGAGGCCCTATCGGCTTCTAGCGAGGCCCTATCTTACGCTAGCTTGGCTTCTAGCGAGGCCTTTTCTAACTTCAACTGCATTTCTTGTTCGGCAAAGGTAGCTTGCGTCTTTGCCGCTTCGGCTTTCCCACGGGCGATGGCGGCTGCAACACTGGCTGTCACCGACTTGCTGGAACCATAAACTCGTGATCTGGTTTTGAGTGAGGATGTGCTACTGCGTGACATGGCTGATTGACTGAATAGCGGCCTGTGGGAGCAGTAAGCATGTAGGGCTGCAGTCTCTGTGTGCTGCTTGGCTGTATGAAAGTGGCTGTATAGTCAATTGCAGACTGTAGCTCTTCCGTGTGACCAAACCTCTTCTCCTTCTGCACTATCTGTAGTGTTCCTGGATGGAGTTTTACTGTCCTGGCCTCGCTCCCCGTACTCCCGGAGTCTATGGGTAGCTATCCAGGGAGATAACCTTTTTCTGCGTACACAATAATAGACTGCTGTTTCTTGTCTGTGTCTTTATTGGCATGTTGCAGATTTTAATACAAGTGTGAATGACACAGTTATATGTGGTAAAACTGAAAATAACAATAATAATATAACATTACCATACAATAGTAAACATCATATAAAATAACAACTGAAATTACTATCTGCTTTCCCTAATAGCCTGTGGAGGAGGATGGGGAAGATTGCTTACCTCCGATGCCATGGATGGGAAGAGATTACATCTAGGCAGCTGGGATAATCTTGACAATGCTGTTCCCTAAGGTTAGTGGCTAGTTCCCATCCTGCAGATTAACCTTGTGATGTCACAGGAAACATGTGACCAGGAAGCAGGAAATCGAGGGCGGGAACGTGAAATTAATAGGAGGCTGCAAACAGAGCAGAGAGAGCACACGTTTTCACCCTGAAGGTCTCTCCCTTCCTATCCATCTTCTTTTATATTATATCTTCTCTGTTCATTTCTCTCTGTATACCTCTCCCTGTATACCTCTCCACCTCTCTCTGTATACCTCTCCACCTCTCTCTGTATACCTCTCCACCTCTCTCGGTATACCTCTCCACCTCTCTCGGTATACCTCTCCACCTCTCTCGGTATACCTCTCCACCTCTCTCGGTATACCTCTCCACCTCTCTCTGTATACCTCTCCACCTCTCTCGGTATACCTCTCCACCTCTCTCGGTATACCTCTCCACCTCTCTCGGTATACCTCTCCACCTCTCTCGGTATACCTCTCCACCTCTCTCTGTATACCTCTCCACCTCTCTCTGTATACCTCTCCACCTCTCTCTGTATACCTCTCCACCTCTCTCTGTATACCTCTCCACCTCTCTCTGTATAACTCTCCACCTCTCTCTGTATACCTCTCCACCTCTCTCTGTATACCTCTCCACCTCTCTCTGTATACCTCTCCACCTTTCTCTGTATACCTCTCTCTGTATACCTCTCCACCTTTCTCTGTATACCTCTCCACCTTTCTCTGTATACCTCTCCACCTTTCTCTGTATACCTCTCCACCTCTCTCTGTATACCTCTCCACCTCTCTCTGTATGCCTCTCCACCTTTCTCTGTATACCTCTCCACCTTTCTCTGTATACCTCTCCACCTCTCTGTATACCTCTCCACCTTTCTCTGTATACCTCTCCACCTTTCTCTGTATACCTCTCCACCTTTCTCTGTATACCTCTCCACCTTTCTCTGTATACCTCTCCACCTTTCTCTGTATACCTCTCCACCTCTCTCTGTATACCTCTCCACCTCTCTCTGTATACCTCTCCACCTCTCTCTGTATACCTCTCCACCTCTCTCTGTATACCTCTCCACCTCTCTCTGTATACCTCTCCACCTCTCTCTGTATACCTCTCCACCTCTCTCTGTATATCTCTCCACCTCTCCCTGTATATCTCTCCACCTCTCCCTGTATACCTCTCTCTGTATACCCTTCTCTGTATATCTCCCTGTATACCCGTCTCTGTATATCTCCCTGTATACCCCTCTCTGTATATCTCTCTGTATACCTCTCCACCTCTCTCTGTATACCCTTCTCTGTATATCTCCCTGTATACCCCTCTCTCCACCTCTCTCTGTATACCTCTCCACCTCTCTCTGTATACCTCTCCACCTCTCACTGTATACCCCTCTATGTATACCCTTCTCTGTATATCTCCCCGTATACCCTTCTCTGTATATCTCCCCGTATACCCTTCTCTGTATATCTCCCCGTATACCCTTCTCTGTATATCTCCCCGTATACCCTTCTCTGTATATCTCCCCGTATACCCTTCTCTGTATATCTCCCCGTATACCTCTCCCCGTATACCTCTCCCCGTATACCCCTCCCCGTATACCTCTCCCCCTATTACCCCTCTCTGTATATCTCCCCGTATACCCCTCTCTGTATATCTCCCCGTATACCCCTCTCTGTATATCTCTCCGTCCTTCCCCTCCTCCCCCTCTCTGTATATCTCTCCGTCCTTCCCCTCCCCCCCTCTGTCCTTCCCTCCCCCCCTCTGTCCTTCCCCTCTCCCCCCTCTGTCCTTCCCCTCCCCCCCTCTCTGTCCTTCCCCTCCCCCCCTCACTGTCCTTCCCCTCCCCCCTCACTGTCCTTCCCCTCCCCCCCTCACTGTCCTTCCCCTCCCCCCCTCTCTGTCCTTCCCCTCCCCCCTCTCTGTCCTTCCCCCCCTCTCTCTGTCCTTCCCCCTCCCCCCTCTCTCTGTTCTTCCCCCTCCCCCCTCTCTCTGTCCTTCCCCCTCCCCCCTCTCTCTGTCCTTCCCCCTCCCCCTCTCTCTCTGTCCTTCCCCCTCCCCCTCTCTCTCTCCTCTCTCCCCCTCTCTCTCTCCTTCTCCTCCCCCCTCCCTCTCTCCTCTCTCCCCCTCCCTCCCTCTCTCCTCACTCCCCCCTCCCTCCCTCTCTCCTCTCTCCCCCCTCCCTCCCTCTCTCCTCTCTCCCCCCTCCCTCCCTCTCTCCTCTCTCCCCCCTCTCTCTCTCCTCTCTCCCCCCTCTCTCTCTCTCCTCTCTCCCCCCTCTCTCTCTCTCCTCTCTCCCCCCCCTCTCTCTCTCCTCTCTCCCCCCCCTCTCTCTCTCCCCCCCTCTCTCTCTCTCCTCTCTCCCCCCCTCTCTCTCTCCTCTCTCCCCCCTCTCTCTCTCTCCTCTCTCCCCCCCTCTCTCTCTCCTCTCTCCCCCCCTCTCTCTCTCTCCTCTCTCCCCCCTCTCTCTCTCTCCTCTCTCCCCCCCTCTCTCTCTCTCCTCTCTCCCCCCTCTCTCTCTCTCCTCTCTCCCCCCTCTCTCTCTCTCCCTCTCCCCCCCCTCACTCTCTCTCCTCTCTCCCCCCCTCTCTCTCTCTCTCCTCTCCCCCCCCTCTCTCTCTCTCCTCTCTCCCCCCCTCTCTCTCTCTCCTCTCCCCCCCCCTCTCTCTCTCCTCTCCCCCCCCTCTCTCTCTCTCCTCTCTCCCCCTCTCTCTCTCTCTCCTCTCTCCCCCCCCTCTCTCTCTCCTCTCTCCCCCCCTCTCTCTCTCCTTCTCCCCCCCTCTCTCTCTCCTTTCTCCCCCCTCTCTCTCTCTCCTCTCTCCCCCTCTCTCTCTCTCC
The DNA here is from genome assembly GCF_042186555.1 of Aquarana catesbeiana. NCBI lineage: Eukaryota > Metazoa > Chordata > Amphibia > Anura > Ranidae > Aquarana > Aquarana catesbeiana. Next base: position 113,880,995 of record NC_133335.1, on the reverse strand, counting down.
TCTCTCCCCCCTCTCTCTCTCTCCTCTCTCCCCCCCTCTCTCTCTCTCCTCTCTCCCCCCCCTCTCTCTCTCCTCTCTCCCCCCCTCTCTCTCTCCTCTCTCCCCCCCTCTCTCTCTCTCCTCTCTCCCCCCCTCTCTCTCTCTCCTCTCTCCCCCTCTCTCTCTCTCCTCTCTCCCCCTCTCTCTCTCTCCTCTCTCCCCCTCTCTCTCTCTCCTCTCTCCCCCCTGTCTCTCTCCTCTCCCCCCCCTCTCTCTCTCCTCTCTCCCCCCTCTCTCTCTCCTTCCCATCCCCCTCTCTCTCTCCTTCCCATCCCCCTCCGTTCTCCTCTCTCTCTCCCCTCTCTCTCTCTCCTCTCTCTCCCCCCTCTCTCCCCCTCTCTCTCCCCTCCCCCCCCCTCTCTCTCTCTCTCTCTCTCTCTCTCTCTCTCTCTCTCTCTCTCTCCTCCCCTCTCTCTCCTCTCTCCCCCCCTCTCTCTCCCCCCTCTCTCTCTCCTCTCTCCCCCCTCTCTCCTCTCTCCCCCCTCTCTCCTCTCTCTCTCTCTCTCTCTCTCTCTCTCTCTCTCTCTCTCTCCTCCCTCCCTCTCCTTCCCTCTCCCCTCTCTCTCCCCTCTCTCTCTCCCCTCTCCCCCCTCTCTCTCTCTCCCCCCTCTCTCTCTCTTCCCCCTCTCTCTCTCTTCCCCCTCTCTTTCTTCCCCCCTCTCTTTCTTCCCCCCTCTCTCTCTTCCCCCCTCTCTCTCTTCCCCCCTCTCTCTCTTCCCCCCTCTCTCTCTTCCCCCCTCTCTCTCTCTCCTTCCCCCTCTCTCTCTCTCCTTCCCCCTCTCTCTCTCTCTCCTTCCCCCTCTCTCTCTCTCTCCTTCCCCCTCTCTCTCTCTCTCCTTCCCTCTCTCTCTCTCTCCTTCCCCCTCTCTCTCTCTCCTTCCCCCTCTCTCTCCCTCCCCTCTCTCTCTCCCCTCTCTCCCTCCCCTCTCTCCCTCCCCCTCTCTCTCCTTCCCCCCTCCCTCTCTCTCCTTCCCCCTCCCTCTCTCTCCTTCCCCTTTCTCTCTCTCTCCTTCCCCCCTCTCTCTCTCCTTCCCCCCCTCTCTCCTTCTCCCCCTCTCTCTCCTTCCCCCCCTCTCTCTCCTTCCCCCCCTCTCTCTCCTTCCCC
>NC_133335.1:113810461-113879351 GCF_042186555.1 Aquarana catesbeiana | reverse complement strand
AGTCTCTCCTGGCAGCTGTAACAGGATAGAGAGAGCAAGGTGAGTAGTATTCTTAGCCAGAGGAGCAACATAGTCAGTGGACAGGGATAGGCACTTACGGAGTTTAAGGGGACAGTTTCTGACATAGTGCCCAGGTTCCCCGCAATACAGGCACAGATTATTCACTCGACGACGTTGTCGTTCCTCCTGGGTAAGAGAAGGCCGCAGGACCCCTAATTGCATTGGTTCAGGTGGGTTAAACATGGAGGTAGGTGGTGTTGGTGACGTATGATGAAGAACTTTAGGGGTAACCCAAGTTGGGCGATAAGATCCCATAGCTCTCTCAGTCCTACGTTCTCTTAGGCGTCGATCGATCTGGATGGCTAGATCGATCAAGGCATTTAAAGTATGTGGTGTACCCACCCTGACCAATTCATCCTTCAGAGAGTCAGAGAGTCCGATCCAAAACTGATAGCGGAGAGCCGCATCATTCCAATTTGTGTCCGCACTCCACTTTCTGAATTCAGCCACATAGTCCTCTGCCGCCCTGCGACCCTGTTGAAGGGTGTGCAAAGCCGCCTCTGCAGTCACGGACAGCTGGGGGTCATCGTACAGCTGACCCAATGCGTCAAAGAAGGTGGAGAGATTGGTCAGGGATATGTCCTTTTGCTCCAAGAGGCAATGGGCCCAGGTTTGGGGGTCACCAGAAAGCAGAGAAATTACGTAGCCCACCTTGGTAGCCTCTAGGGAAAAGGTACGTGGCTGGAGAGCAAAGAACAATTCACAGGAGTTGCGGAAGGCCCTGAATTTATGGCGATTCCCGGAGAAACGTTCAGGCGACTTTGGGTTCTGGAGGGAGCATCACCACCGTTGAGGAAGGCCCAAATGAAGGAGCAGGAGCAGAAGGAACTCCCTGGACCCCAATGGGATTAGATAAGGTTAGCACTCGTTCCTCCAGCCTGGTGTATCCTTGCTGCAGATTCTTGACTGCTTCAGTCAATCCTGCCAGGTGTGCACAAAGTTCCTCCATGGGAGACGTTCCCTGCTCAGGCTCAGACATGGCTGTCTGCTACTGTCAGCACCTGGTAGGTTTTGAGCCTGAAGTGCAGAGAAAGACCCCCCTTACAGCTCCCACTCCCGTTCCCCTGGAATGGAGACAGAGGGCCCGGGAGTGAGGAGTGGTATGGGTGCCTGGCAGGATCAACAGTCACCGGAAGTTCAGGAGTGGTGGCACCCTCTGGAACCTGAAGCTGAAGAGGAGACTGGAGACTGGAATGCAGAGAGGACCAGGAACCACAGCAGGTAAGTAAGCAGGACTGCAGAGCTGGACTGGAACCGGAACAAGCAGTAGGTAATAGGCTGGAACTAGGAACAAAGCAGCAGGTAGTAGCCTGGAACGCTGGACTGGAACCAGGAACAAAGCAGCAGGTAGTAGCCTGGAACGCTGGACTGGAACCAGGAACAAGCAGCAGGTAAACAGACTGGATACTGGTATCAGACAGAGGGATGGACAAACAAGCCGGAGGTCGGTATCGGTCGAGCAGCAGAGGTACCAGGGATAACACAGAGGGCTGGTCAGGCAAGCCAAGAGGGTCTGGTGCAGGCGGATAGCAGGATGGTCTAACAGGAAGCCGGGTCAGATAGCAGAGTACACAGGTCAGATCAGGTTAAGGCACACGGAACGCTGTAGAGCAGACAGCGGGGATTGAGTGTGACAGGCCGGTTTAAACAGCCCGCCTAGCACTAGCGGGAGTGCGTGCGCGCGTGCCCGTGCGTGACAGCACCCGTGAACGTGCGCGCATGCGCAGTGGAACCCGTGGCTGTGTTCCCGTGCGTCTGGATCACCGATTACTGGCAGGATCTTCATGACACGCCGTCCAATGAGTTCTGAAGCATTTTGCTGAATATGAGCAGATAATATTGCCCAAAACACTTCAGAATTCATCCTGCTGCTTTTGTCAGCAGTCACATCTCAATAAATACAAGAGAACCAGTTCCATTGGCAGCCATGCATGCCCATGCCATGACACTACCACCACCATGCTTCACTGATGAGGTGGTATGCTTTGGATCATGAGCAGTTCCTTTCCTTTTCCATACTCTTCTCTTTCCATCACTCTGGTACAAGTTGATTAGGGATGAGCTTCGTGTTCGAGTCGAACCCATGTTCGACTCGAACATCGTCTGTTCGCCCGTTCGCCGAATTGCGAACGATATGGGCCGTTCGCGCCAAATTCGTGTGGCGCGTCACGGCCAGTGCATTGCTGGCTGATGATTGGCCAAGCATGCACTATGACCCGCATGCTTGGCCAATCACAGCGCCGTCTGAACAGAGAGCCGTAATTGGCCAAAGCCAAGGAGGCTTTGGCCAATTATGGCTCAGGGGATTTAGCACACGCCCCACACTATATAAGGCCGCCTGAACAGCGGCCCTGTGTAGTGTGTGTTCCGGCATTCATAGATAGAGAGAGACAGACAGTGTCATTTGATTTGAGTTAGATAGATTAGGCAGAACAGTCAGTCAGTTAGCTGCACTTACAGTGTATTGTGTATATATATGCATCCCAGGTGTTGCATATATATATATATATACACTGTATTCAATTTAGCTAGATCCGTTCCTGTTATCTTCTTACTGACAGGCAGGCTTGTCTTGTTACAGTATTTACAGCTACCTGAAGAAAATTGCTGGTGTTCTTTTGATCCTATTAGTACCACAGTCAGGCAGCTAGACTATTTACAGTTAGTGCAGTGCGTCCTGCTCACAGTGTTCAGCTAAAACTACAAGTTAGTGGGGTACGTCCACCTCACAGTGTTCAGCTAAACCTATAAGTTAGTGGGGTGCTTCCTGCTCACAGTGTTCAGCTAAACCTACAAGTTAGTGTGGTGCGTCCACCTCACAGTGTTCAGCTAAACCTAGAAGTTAGTGCGGTGCGTCCTGCTCACAGTGTTCAGCTAAAACTACAAGTTAGTGCTGTGCGTCCTCCTCACAGTGTTCAGCTAAACCTACAAGTTAGCGTAGTGAGACCTCTGCACAGTGTTCATCTAAAGCTACAAGTTAGTGCAGTGCGTCCTGCTCACAGTGTTCAGCTAGATCCGTTCCTGTTATCTTCTTACTGACAAGCAGGCTTGTCTTGTTACAGTATTTACAGCTACCTGAAGAAAATTGCTGGTGTTCTTTTGATCCTATTAGTACCACGGTCAGGCAACTAGACTATTTACAGTTAATGCAATGCGTCCAGCTCACAGTGTTCAGCTAAACCTACAAGTTAGTGTGGTGTGTCCACCTCACAGTGTTCAGCTAAACCTACAAGTTAGTGCGGTGCGTCCTGCTCACAGTGTACAGCTAAAACTACAAGTTAGTGCTGTGCGTCCTGCTCACAGTGTTCAGCTAAAACTACAAGTTAGTGTGGTGCGTCCACCTCACAGTGTTCAGGTAAAACTACAAGTTAGTGCGGTGCGTCCACCTCACAGTGTTCAGCTAAACCTACAAGTTAGTGCGGTGCGTCCTGCTCACAGTGTTCAGCTAAAACTACAAGTTAGTGTGGTGCATCCTGCTCACAGTGTCCAGCTAAACCTACAAGTTATTTTTTTGCGAGCTCTGCACAGTGTTCAGCTAAAGCTACCTGTAGAAGGTTGGTGGTGTTTTCCTGATCCTATCACTACCGCAGGCAGCTAAAAAAGTTACAAGTTAGTTTTTTGCAAGCTCTGCACAGTGTTCAGCTAAAGCTACCTGTAGAAGGTTGGTGGTGTTCTCATACTACAGGCAGGCAGTTGATTTTGCTAGCTGCAGTATCAGTACATATATCCTAGCTTAGTGCAGCTACAGGCCATTAGTATGTCTTGGAAGGCCAAGAAGGAGAGGCAGACAGTCACAAGCCAATAAAAGAGGGCAAGCAGGCTCTGTGTCTAGTGCTGGTCGTGGAGACGGTGCATCCTCATCAGCATGTGGCCGTGGGACACGCTTGGCCTTTTTTTCGGCAGCTGGCCGTGTTGAGCCGCAACATGCGGAAGACTTGGTCGAGTGGATGACCAAGCCGTCCTCATCCTCCTCATCCTCTCTCACCCATGCCCAGGGTACTTTGTCTGGCAAAGCAGCGGCCTCTTCCCTTGGCTCAATGTCATCAGTGACTCTTTCCCTAGCCCCACCATGTCCTCCTGAGGAGTCCCTCGAACTGTTTGACCACAGTGTTGGGTACATGCTCCAGGAGGATGCCCAGCGTTTGGAAGGCTCTGATGATGATACTGAGCTCGATGAAGGCAGTAACGTGAGCACGGACAGAGGGGGTGCCTAAGAAGGACAGCAATCTGGCAGTCATGCTCCCCCTGCTGCAGCATATTGCCAGGTTTGCTCCAGTGATGAGGAGGGAGGGGATGATGAGGTCACTGACTCAACGTGGGTGCCTGATAGGAGAGAGAAGGAGGAGGAGGCGGCACATCACCAATGAGGCAGGATGCCCTCCAGGGGCCAGCCTAAGGGCAGCACCTTGACTGCATCACACCCCAAAGCTCCACATGTGCAGGGCGCTGCAGTCTCTGCGCGTTATTCAAAAGTTCTTTGGTGTGGGCTTTTTTGAGACGAGTGCATCAGATCGCACCGCTGCTATTTGCAACATATGTCTCAAGCGTATCTCGCGTGGCCAAAACATCTCCCGCTTGGGTACCACATGCTTGACCAGACATATGTTGACCTGCCATGCAGTTCGTTGGCAAGCGTATCTAAAAGACCCACACCAAAGAGCAAAGAGGACCTCTCCTTACTCCTCATCAGCTGAGATCTCCAACCCCACTATACCTTCAGTCCTCCCTGAGACCTGCACTGAGAGGAATGAAGGTGTAGAATTAGGTGTGTTACAGCCAAGTACTTGTGGGCAATCTGCTCGTGGTACACCGACGTCAGATTGTACCAGGCAAATTTCCCTGCCCCAGCTGCTGCACCGCCAAAAGAAGTTTTCTCCCAGCCATCCACATGCCCAGCGGTTGAATGCTAGCTTGGCAAAATTGCTAGCACTTCAACTGCTACCTTTTCAGTTGGTAGACTCTGCCCCCTTCCGTGAGTTTGTGGAATGTGAGGTTTTTCAGTGGCAGGTACCCAAATGCCACTTTTTCTCACGGAAGGCGATTCCGGCTCTCTACCGGCATGTGGAAGGCAATGTCCATGCCTCGCTGGACAGGGCGGTCAGCGGTAAGGTGCATATTACCGCTGACTCATGGTCCAGCAGGCATGGACAGGGACGTTACCTAAGTTTCACGGCGCATTGGGTGACTCTGCTGGCAGCTGGGAAGGATGCAGGACAAGGTGCAGTAGTGTTGGAGGTTGTTCCGCCACCAAGCCTCCAAAATGCTAATGATTGTGACACACCTCTCTCCTCCACCCCCTCCTCTTCTTCGTCCTCCATAGCCTCTTCCTGTGCTTTGTCCTCGGAACCAGCGGTGCTCCGTAGCCGTTCAAGGGGCTACGCAAGTACGCAGGCCACAAGATGCCACAGGACAGGAGCCACACTGGGGCAGAGGTTCTGTCAGCTCTCCAGGGGCAGGTTCAGAGGTGGTTGACGCCACGCCAACTTAAGGCAGGAATGGTGGTTTGTGACAATGGCACCAACCTCCTCTCTGCCCTCCAACAGGGACAAATGACCCATGTGCCCTGTTTGGCTCACGTCCTTAACTTGGTGGTGCAGCGGTTCTTGGGCAGGTACCCGGGCTTACAGGATGTCCTGAGGCAGGCCAGGAAAGTCTGTGTGCATTTCTGCCGGTCATATAATGCCAGCGCTCGGCTGACGGACCTCCAAAAGGAGTTTAACCTGCCCAAGAACCGCCTAATCTGTGACATGCCCACCAGGTGGAACTCAACGTTGGCCATGCTGCAGCGGCTGCACACGCAGCAGAGGGCCATCAATGAGTACCTGTGCGACTATGGCACCAGGACAGGGTCAGGGGAGCTTGTTTTTTTTTCCCCACGCCAGTGAGCCATGATCAGGGATGCATGCACTGTCCTGTCACCATTTGAGGAGGCCACGAGGATGGTGAGCAGTGACAGTGCATGCATCAGTGACACTGTCCCCCTTGTCCACCTGTTGGAGCACACGCTGCGTGGAATAATGGACAGGGCACTTGAGGCAGAACAGAGGCAGGAAGAGGAGGACTTCCTTAGCTCTCAAGGCCCCCTTTATCCAGACAGTGTTCCTGCATGCCCACCGATCACACAGGAAGAGGAGGAGGAGGAGGAGGAGGAAGATTGTGTCAGTATGGAGGTGGAGCCTGGCACTCAGCATCAGCAGCAGTCTTTAAGGGATCAGTCCCAAGAAACACATGGACTTGCACGTGGCTGGGAGGAGGTGGCTGCGGACCATGTCGTCCTTAGTGACCCAGAGGACTCCGGACCGAATGCCTCAGCAAACCTACGCTGCATGGCCTCCCTGATCCTGCAAAGCCTGCGTAAGGATCCTCGTATTCGTGGTATCAAGGAGAAGGACCAATACTGGCTAGCAACCCTCCTTGATCCACGTTACAAGGGTAAGGTTGCGGACCTTACCTTGCCATCACAGAGGGAGCAGAGGATGAAACATCTTCGGGAGGCCTTGCAGAAAGGTCTGTGCAACGCGTTCCCAGAGACTGGGAGGTTACAAACTACTGTTTATGGACAATGTGTTGCTGAGGCTTCGGTCAGTCAAAGAAGGAGCGGTGGAGAAGGTGGCTGTCTGACCGATGCGTTCAGACAATTTTTTGGTCCGCAGCCCCAAAGTATGATCAGTTCCAGCAACCATCGCCAGCGTCTGTTTTACATGGTGCAGGAATACCTAGGGGCAAGATCTGACTTGGACACCTTTCCCACCGAAAATCCTCTGGGTTACTGAGTCTTGAGGATGGATCACTGGCCCGAGCTTGCACAGTATGCAATTGAGCTACTGGCCTGTCCTGCATCCAGCGTTCTTTCGGAACGCACATTCAGTGCTGCTGGAGGCTTTGTAACCGATCACAGGGTGCGTCTGTCCACCGACTCGGTCGATCGACTGACCTTCATAAAAATGAATCAGTCTTGGATCACCACCAGCTACCAAGCATTTGATGCTGATGTAACCGAATAATTTTTTTGAAATCTCAGATCCCTTCAAAGACTGCCTATGCTGATGCTGAGTGACTATCCCTGAGTAACTATCCTCTTCCTCCTCAATCATCACGCTGATAGCTTGTAAGAACATTTTTGGTTCTGGGCGCCACCACCAGTGCCTAAGGCCCAATTTTTCAGCCCCTGTTTAACAGGGGCGTGTAAGTACAATTTTTGATGCAATACTTTGCAGCAGGGCTCATTTCTGCATTCCAACTAGAGTATCTGTGAGAGGTTGCAGTGTTGTGGCACCAGCACCAGTGCCTAAGGCCCAATTTTTCAGCCCCTGTTTAACAGGGGCGTGTTATTACAATTTTTGATGCAATACTTTGCAGCAGGGCTCATTTCTGCATTCCAACTAGAGTATCTGTGAGGGGTTGCAGTGTTGTGGCACCAGCACCAGTGCCTAAGGCCTAATTTTTCAGCCCCTGTTCAACAGGGGCATGTAATTACAATTCTTGATCTAATATTTCACAGCAGGGCCCTGTGAGGGCTTACAGTGTTGTGGCCACAACAACACCTAAGGCCCAAATTTCTGCTGAGTATATAGGGCAGGCCCCTACTTTCAAACATCTAACTTACAAATGACTCCTACTTGCAAACGGAAGGAGACAACAGGAAGTGAGATGAAATCTACCCCTAGGAAGGGAAATTCTCTCCTGTAAGAGTTAATATGGGAAAAACATTTCTCATTTCCACTGATGCTTTCCTTGTTCCACAAAAAACCCCAAATTTTCAAAAAACATTTGTCATTGGGACAAAAAGTGAGGTGAAATCTTCTGAAGAGGAGGAAAGACAGCAAAACAAATGTCACAGGGGTGATAACCCTTCCCTATGTTTTCCAAAAAGCTTAAAAAAGATTTTTTGGCTGGAGCTAAACACGTTAAAAATGTACCCGTTAAAAATTACAAACAGATTCTACTTAACAACAAACCTACAGTCCCTGTCTTGTTTGCACCGCCTGTATACTGCTGTTCAGAGTATATAGGGCCTGGTGGCCCCACACCTTTCCTTATTTTAATTTGGGTGCGGGGATCCCCTTAATATCCATACAAGACCCAAAGGGCCTGGTAATGGTCTGGGGGGTACCCATGCCGTTTGTCTCACTGATTTTCATCCATATTGCCAGGACCCGACATTACATTAAACCCGCAAGCAGTTTTAAATGAGATTTTTTCCTTTAAAAATGACATTTGGTGCAGGGACTGTTCTAAACACGGGAAACACGCGCCACTTTACAGGCATACTATAGACACACCCCAGGTACGATATTTAAAGGAATATTTCACTTTTTTTTTTTACTTTAAGCATCATTAAAATCACTGCTCCCGAAAAAACGGCCGTTTTTAAAAGTTTTTTTTGCATCAATACAAGTCCCCTGGGGTAGGACCCGGGTCCCCAAACCCTTTTTAGGACAATACCATGCAAATTAGCCTTTAAAATGAGCACTTTTGATTTCGAACGTTCGAGTCCCATAGACGTCAATGGGGTTCTAACGTTCGTGCGAATTTTCGGTCCGTTCGCAGGTTCTGGTGCGAACCGAACCGGGGGGTGTTCGGCTCATCCCTAAAGTTGATATTGGTCTCATCTCATCATAGGATGTTGTTCCAGAACTTTTTTTAGATGTTGTTTGGCAAACTCTAATCTGGCCTTCCTGTTTTTGAGGCTCACCAATGGTTTACATCTTGTGGTGAACCCTCTGTATTCACTCTGGTGAAGTCTTCTCTTGATTGTTGACTTTGACACACATACACCTACCTCCTGGAGAGTGTTCTTGATCTGGCCAACTGTTGTGAAGAGTGTTTTCTTCACCAGGGAAAGAATTCTTCTGTCATCCACCACAGTTGTTTTCCGTGGTCTTCCGGGTCTTTTGGTGTTGCTGAGCTCACCGATGCGTTCTTTCTTTTTAAGGATGTTCCAAACAGCTGATTTGGCTACACCTAATGTTTTTGATATCTCTCTGATGGGTTTGTTTTGTTTTTTCAGCCTAATGATGGCTTGCTTCACGGACAGTGACAGCTCTTTGGATCTCATATTGACAGTTGACAGTAACAGATTCCAAATGCAAATAGCACACTTGAAATTAACTCTGGACCTTTTATCTGCTCCTTGTAAATGGGATAATGAGGGAATAACACACACCTGGCCATGGAACAGCTGAGCAACCAATTGTCCCATTACTTTTGGTCCCTTAAAAAGTGGGAGACGCATATACAAACCGTTGGTATTCCTACACCGTTCACCTGATTTAGATGCAAATACCCTCAAATTAAAGCTGAAAGTCTGCAGTTAAAGCACATCTTGTTAGTTTCATTTCAAATCCATTGTGGTAGTGTATAGAGCCAAAAAGATTAGAATTGTCCCAATATTTATGGAGCTGACTGTATGTAGGAATATAAAGGAATATAAAGAAAACCTGTCATGGCTCTATACAGGGCCATCTTTAATATTGATAGGACCCTGGGCAAAAAATTTCTTGGGGGCCCCCCCCATGCAATTTCACTCTCCACCTGCTCTGAGACATACGATAAATAACAGCTAGACTTAAAATCAGTTTACTGTATCAGATCAGGCAGCAATTGCGATTGGTTGCCAGTGGTTACAGCATATCATTACTGTTTACTGACTGGTTGCTAGAGGTTACAGCACACATTACGGCTCACTGATTAGTTGCTAGAGGTTACATTAATGATTTCTGCTTGTTAATTGGTTGCTAGAGATTACTGTACAGTATTACTGCTCACTGATTGGTTGCTAGAGGTTACAGCACATCATGTCCTCACTGCAGGGGGGCATGATATACATATGAATGCCACCTTTATTTACATATTAATGCCCCCGGCCGCAGTGCCGCCGCTATTTACATATGAATGATGGTTATTACATGTAAACACAGGGTCTGCAGGTGAGTCATCTGTACACAATAAGGCAGAGTTGGGCAGCATTAGTATTAGATATTGGGGCACAGCACAGGACTAAAACTTCAAAGGACAAGGGAATTTAAACTGGGATAGTTGGCAAGTATGAGGCATCTGCTTTGGGCCCCACAACAATGACAGGGCCCAGGGCAGCTGCCCCTTTTGCCCTGCCTTAAAGACGGCCCTGGCTCTATACATGTATATAGGAGTATAAAAGGACCTGTGCGTGGCTGGAGGCCGCAATGCCTGCCGGCCACCCACGATCCCTCCACAGAGAGCCAGAACGGACATCTGTCAAGGTAAACAGACAGATCCCCATTCTGACAGGGGAGGAGAGACAGATCTGCTGTTCCTAGTGATTAGGAACAGAGATCTCTCTCCTCCTCCAGTCAGTCCCATACCCCTACAGTTAAAAACACCTCCCAGGGAACACATTTAACCTCTTCCCTGCCAGTGACATTTATACAGTAATCAGTGCATTTTTATAGCACAGATTGCTATATAAATGTCAATAGTCCCAAAAATGTTTCAAAAGCGTCCGATCTGTCCAACGCAATGTCGCAGTCCCACTAAAAATCGCAGATCACCGCAATTACTAGTAAGGAAAATAAAATAATAAAAATGCCATAAATCTATCCCCTATTTTGTAGACGCTATAACTTTTGCGCAAACCAAAAATAAATCATACCCACCAAAAGGCCCCTACATTCATTATTTTATATCATGATAACTAAGGGGTACGGCCATGGCCGTCTACATGTATAGGAGCATAAAGGGGACCTGTCATGACTTTATACATGCATATAGGTCAATGAAGAGGACTTGTCATGGCTCTATACACGTATATATAGAAGTATAAACAGGACCTGTCATGGCACTATACACGTATATAGGAGTATAAAGGGGACCTGTCATGGCTCTATACATGTATAAAGGAGTATAAAGAGGACCAGTCATGGCACTATATGTGTATATATAAGCATAACAAGGACCGGTCATGGCCCTATACATGTATATAGGGGGTAGAAAGAGAACCTGTCATGGCTCTATACATGTAAAGGAATATAAAGAAAATCTGTCATGGCTCTATACATGTATAAAGAGGACCTGTCATGGCTCTATACATATATATATATATAGGAGTATAAAGAGAACCTGTCATGACACTATACATGCATATAGGAGTATAAAGAGGACCTGTCATGGTTGTTTACATGTATATAGGAGAATAAAGAGAACCTGTCATGGCTCAGTCTATACATGTATAAAGGAGTATAAAGAGGACTGGTCATGGCACTATACATGTATATAGGGGTAGAAAGAGAACCTGTCATGGCTCTATACATGTAAAGGGATATAAAGAGGACCTGTCATGGCTCTATATATGTTTATAGGAGTATAAAGAGGACCTGTCATGGCTCTATACATGTATAGGAGTATAAAGGGGACCTGTCATGGTTGTTTACATGTATAGGAGTATAAAGAGGACCTGTCATGGCTCTATACATGTATAAAGTAGTATAAAGAGGACCTGTCAGGGCTCTATACATGTATATAGGGGTATAAAGAGGACCTGTCATGGTTTTATACATGTATATAGGGGTAGAAAGAGAACCTGTCATGGCTCTATACATGTAAAGAAATATAAAGAGGACCTGCCATGGCTCTACACATGTTTATAGGTGTATAAAGAGGACCTGTCATGGCTCTATAAGTGTATATAGGAGTATAAAAGAACCTGTCAGGGCTCTATACATGTATATAGGAGTATAAAAGGATGAGTCATGGCTCAATACATGTACAGTCAGGTCCATAAATATTGGGACATGGCTCTATACACCATCACAATGGATTTGAAATGAAACAAACATGATGTGCTTTAACTGCAGATTTTCAGCTTTAATTTGAGGGTATTTACATCCAAATCAGGTTTGTATATGTGCCTCACACTTTTTAAGGGACCAAAAGTAATGGGACAGATTAACAATCATCCATCAAACTTTCACTCTTTAATACTTGGTTACAAATCCTTTGCAGTCAATTACAGCCTGAAGTCTGGAACGTGTAGACATCACCAGATGCTGGGTTTCATCCCTGGTGTGGTGATGCTCTGCTAGGCCTCTACTGCAACTGTCTTCAGTTCCTGCTTCTTGGGGCATTTTCCCTTCAGTTTTGTCTTCAGCAAATCAAATGCATGCTCAATTGGATTCAGGTCAGGTGATTGACTTGGCCATTGCATAACATTCCACTTCTTTCCCTTAAAAAACTCTTTGGTTGCTTTCGCAGTATGCTTTGAGTCATTGTCCATCTGCACTGTGAAGCGTCGTCCAATGAGTTCTGAAGCATTTTGCTGAATATGAGCAGATAATATTGCCCGAAACACTTCAGAATTCATCCTGCTGCGGGGGCGTGGCCAGATGTGAGCAAGGCAGCAAGCTATTCTCAGAGGCTCCATCTATCCTGTTCTAATCCGAGAATTAGGAGCACTTAATCCACCTTTACAGGACCACCATCCCACGGAGGAAGCTGCCAGGGTCAGAACGATGTATTCCTCGGCTTCCAAGAAGCAGCAGAAAGCTGCAAATGAACAGCGCCGTACTCGCTCCACGAAGGAAGGGATGAAAGACTCCGCCCCCGCCATCTTGTCGGCTCAGAGCTCAGCAAAGCGCGCCGCACAGACACCAGGGAAGATGGCGACGGAAAGAGAAGATGCAGTGCTGGAGGCAGACGCTGGACAAGTGGAGGAAGCACAGGGGGCTGTGGATACTGATGCCATAATCAGACCGATCCTAGAAGCCATTAATGCCAGTAAGTCAGAACTTATGGGTAGGATTGACCACCTATCGTCTGAATGTACTCTGATAAGGCATGATTTTGACAAGATCAGGGGGCGGCTCAATACTGTGGAAGCAAGGGTCTCTGATGTGGAAGACACCAATCACTCTCAGGGGGCAAGTCTAGCTGAACTGAAAGAAATGGTGCTCTCCCTGCAGCGCAGAGCAATTGATGCTGAATACCGACAGAGGAGGAACAATATCAGAGTGGTGGGCCTGCCTGAGGGTGCAGAAGGGGACAAGCCTGTCCTATTTGCTGAGAGTTTTTTCAAACAAATACTGTCACTGAAAGATTTACCCCCCACCTACGTTGTTCCCCAGGCCCCTGTTAGTCTGGTTCCTGAACTATAGGGACCGTGATATGATCCTGGCAAAGTCTAGACAAATACCTGAGCTGAAGTATGAGAATGCGAGAGTAATGTTTTTTCCAGACTTCTCGTCAGCAACGCAACAACAACGCAGGTCCTTCAACGAAATCCGCAAGCGATTGAGAGATAAAGAGATCCAGTACAGTATGCTGTACCCGAGCAAGCTTAGGATCCAATTTAAGGGCAGTGTGAGATTCTTTGAAGACCCTGGAGAGGCCAGCGACTGGCTTGACAAGGAGCTCTCCTGAAATTGTTTTGCATCAGAGATCAATCTCACCTGGAATTAATGTTGCACCTGTTGTGCTTTGCTTCAAGTCTCAGGATCTTATCCAAACATTCAGGTGTCCGTGGACTGCTGGGAGTGGACATTTGTGACTACTTCAGTAGGATTGTTGAGATGCAAGGTCCCATGGCCATTCTTTGAGTATCCGGACGTTTCATCAAAAGGCCAAGAACATGCAGAAATGGTGGTCCAATTGACCAAGAATCTGAAGTGTGTGAGGTCCTACAGCAGTTGAGATGGTGCACTGAGTTCATACTTTCAACAACCATCCATTAACTCCAACTGAGGGTGCCTCCAGTGGAGCTTACAATACAATACAGTTTTCCGCAACAAATTTTGCAATGAAGGAGGTTTTTTGTTCACAGAGGTGTGCTTCTCTCCTCAATTTGAGTTAAGGTACATTTTTTTTTTTTGTTATGTTTTTTGTCCTGGATGCTCCATTGGTTTCTGAACAGGAGCGAAGATAATACAGGTGGATTCGACGCAGAGCTGCAGAACTGTTGATCGCAACGACCAGATCTCACAAGAAGTTTTTTGTTGTTTTTGGGATGAAGCTACATACCGGAATTTTTTTTGTGTTTTGTTGGGGACTTTTCTCTGGTATAATAGCAGGGGGGGAGGGTATTACTGTCACAGCCCAAATATCTGAGTTTGTCACAGCCAAATATCTGAGTTTGTAGTCTGGTGTAAGAGTCTTCTAATGTTATTGAGTGAGGATGATACCGCTGGGGGGAAACAGGTAGGTCTCCTGACGTTTCATAATATTGGTCCCATGGACCGAGAAGGTCATGACGGATAAAATCAATATAGTGTCCTGGAACGTCAAGGGACTCAACAACAGATTCAAATGGGCCTCGGTCTTTCATTATTTAAAGCATTATAAACCTCACCTAGTTGTTCTACAAGAAACTCACTTAGAGGGTAGTAAAGTGATGGCTTTGCGCAAACAGTGGATCCAAAAAGCTGTTCACTCTACTTATTCCTCGTTTGCAAGAGGAGTATCCATTCTTATTAGCAGGTCTGTTCCGTGTTCTATTCACCAAGTAATCACAGACCCAGAGGGCAGGTATGCTGCAGTCATACTAGATATTCTTAACAGTCGCATGTTGTTAATAAATGTATATGTGCCCCCGCCCTTCCAGGTTCACATTCTATATGACATGTTGACAAGGCTGGCACAATTTCTACATTTGCCCTTGGTCGTGTTGGGGGACTTCAACGCTGTGCTGGACGCGGCGTTGGACTCCTCCAACCTGGGCAGGAAAAGCTCTGCTGATTTGCGGAGTTGGGCCTCCACGGCAGGAGTGGTGGAATTATGGAGGTGGAGGCATCCGACGGATAGATGCTTCTCCCACATATCGATAGCTCATGGTTCCTCAGCAAGAATAGACCTAGCTTTTGGCAATAATCTTATGTTACAGTATGTGGCAAATATTGATTATCTGGCGGGGGGTCTGTCGGATCATAACCCTCTGTTCCTCACTCTGGCAGTCAGGTCGGGGGGGGGAGGGGGGTTGGCGTCTATCTCCTAGTTGGTTGCAGCACGAACAGGTTGCGGCTCAGCTAGAGGAGGCTATTAAAAACTATTGGATGTCCAATGTTGGTGCGGCAGAGCCCCCGGTGGTCTGGGATGCCTTCAAGGTAGTCGCCAGAGGGGAATGCATATCGGCCATTAAGACCGCCCGGGTAAATGAGAACGAGGAATATAAAAATCTACAACAGGAAGAGAGAGAACAGGCCAGGGCACATGCGGAAACCCCATCCAGGATCTCGTATGAATCCTTACTGGAGGTCAGACGGCGTCTGTCACTGTTGGTTAAAGGTCAGACGAAATCGGAGGAATCTCAGAAATCGCACAAGATTTTCGGTGAAGGGGACAAAAATGGAAAGCTTCTGGCCATGCTAGTGGTGGATCACCCTCCGATGGCTCACATCCCGGTTATAAAGGATGGGGCTGGGAGGATGATTAGTGATCCGGCACTTATCATGCGGGAGTTTGTGGATTTTTTATCGTCACTATATTCTCCCATTCCTCCATATGATACGGCGGAATTGGATAATGTACTGCAGAGTCTACCTATACCTCAATTGTCAGAGGAAGACTGTACCTTGCTGGAGGCCAAAATAACAGTTAAGGAGATAGAGGCTGCAATATGTGCATTTCTGCCCAACAAGGCCCCTGGGCCAGATGGTATTCCAGCAGATTTTTATAAGGTCAATGTTGAATTATTAGCTGTTAGATTTAATTGGTTAATGGAACATTGTCTAGAACATTCCTCCTTACCTGACTCTATGATGGAAGCATATATGATTCTTCTGCCGAAGCCGGGGAAGGACCTGACGGACTGTGCACCTTACTGCCCCATAGCTCTCCTAAATACAGACCTTAAAATTTTAACCAAATTATTAGCAACCAGACTCGCCCAGGTTATCCAGACAATAGTTAATATCGACCAAACAGGTTTCATGCCAGGAAAATCGACGGACACTAATCTCAGGAGACTGTTCATGCATTTACAGCTCCCCTCACAGACTCTGAATCTAGAATTGTGGTATCCTTAGATATAGCAAAGACCTTTGACTCTGTAGATTGGCAATTCATGAGTAGAGTACGGGAGGTCATGGGATTCGGACCCCACTTTCGGAAGTGGGTCTCTATGCTATACAAAAACCCCAAGGTGGCGATACGCATGGGTACGAGGGTGTCTCCTTTTTTTGAAATAGGTAGGGGTACAAGGCAGGTCTGTCCTTTATCCCCCTTCCTTTTTGCCCTGGTGATGGAGCCTTTGGCAATCGCCTTGCGTGTCTCCGGGAGGGTTCAGGATTAGGGATGAGCTTCGTGTTCGAGTCGAACCCATGTTCGACTCGAACATCGGCTGTTCGATCGTTCGTCGAACTGCGAACGATATGGACCGTTCGCGCCAAATTCGTGTGGCGCGTCACGGCCCATAATTCACTGCGGCATCGCAGTGCATTGCTTGCTGATGATTGGCCAAGCATGCACTATGACCCGCATGCTTGGCCAATCACAGCGCCGCCTTAACAGAGAGCCGTAATTGGCCAAAGCCAAGGAGGCTTTGGCCAATTATGGCTCAGGGGATTTAGTACACGCCCCACACTAAATAAGGCCGCCTGCACGGCGGCCCTGTGCAGTGTGTTCCGGTGTGCTGAGAAATAGAGAGAGAGAGAGACAGTGTCATTTCATTTGAGTTAGCTAGATTAGGCAAGACAGTCAGTCAGTTAGCTGCACTTAAAGTGTATTGTCTATATATATGCATCCCAGGTGTTGCATATATATATATATATATATATATATATATATATATATATACACTGTATTCAGTTTAGCTAGATCCGTTCCTGTTATCTTCTAGACTATTTACATTTAGTGCAGTGCGTCCTGCTCACAGTGTTCAGCTAGATCCGTTCCTGTTATCTTCTTACTGACAGGCAGGCTTGTCTTGTTACAGTATTTTGAAGAAAATTACTGGTGTTCTTTTGATCCTATTAGTACCACAGTCAGGCAGCTAGACTATTTACAGTTAGTGCAGTGCGTCCTGCTCACAGTGTTCTGCTAAACCTACAAGTTAGTGGGGTGCGTCCTGCTCACAGTGTTCAGCTAGATCCGTTCCTGTTCTCTTCTTACTGACAGGTAGGGATGAGCTTCGAGTTCGAGTCGAACTCATGTTCGACTCGAACATTGGCTGTTCGCAAGTTCACCGAACAGCGAACAATTTGGGGTGTTCGCGGCAAATTCGAATGCCGCGGAACACCCTTTAAAAGTCTATGGGAGAAATCAAAAGTGCTAATTTTAAAGGCTAATATGCAAGTTATTGTCATAAAAAGTGTTTGGGGACCTGGGTCCTGCCCCAGGGGACATGGATCAATGCAAAAAAAAGTTTTAAAAACGGCCGTTTTTTCAGGAGCAGTGATTTTAATAATGCTTAAAGTCAATCAATAAAAGTGTAATATCCCTTTAAATTTCGTACCTGGGGGGTGTCTATAGTGTGCCTGTAAAGGGGCGCATGTTTCCTGTGTTTAGAACAGTCTGACAGCAAAATGACATTTTGAAGGAAAAAACTCATTTAAAACTACCCGCGGCTATTGCATTGCCGACAATACACATAGAAGTTCATTGATAAAAACGGCATGGGAATTCCCCAAAGGGGAACCCCGAACCAAAATTAAAAAAAAAAAAATGACGTGGGAGTCCCCCTAAATTCCATACCAGGCCCTTCAGGTCTGGTATGGATATTAAGGGGAACCCCGGCCAAAATTAAAAAAAAAAAATGACGTGGGGTTCCCCCTAAATTCCATACCAGACCCTTCAGGTCTGGTATGGATTTTAAGGGGAACCCCGCGCCAAAAAAAAAAAAAAAAACGGCGTGGGGTCCCCCCAAAAATCCATACCAGACCCTTATCCGAGCATGCAACCTGGCAGGCCGCAGGAAAAGAGGGGGGGACGAGAGTGCGGCCCCCCCTCCCTCCTGAACCGTACCAGGCCACATGCCCTCAACATTGGGAGGGTGCTTTGGGGTAGCCCCCCAAAACACCTTGTCCCCATGTTGATGAGGACAAGGGCCTCATCCCCACAACCCTGGCCGGTGGTTGTGGGGGTCTGCGGGCGGGGGGCTTATCGGAATCTGGAAGCCCCCTTTAACAAGGTGACCCCCAGATCCCGGCCCCCCCCTGTGTGAAATGGTAAGGGGGTACATAAGTACCCCTACCATTTCACGAAAAAAGTGTCAAAAATGTTAAAAATGACAAGAGACAGTTTTTGACAATTCCTTTATTTAAATGCTTCTTCTTTCTTCTATCTTCCTTCATCTTCTGGTTCTTCTGGTTCTTCTGGCTCTTCTGGATCTTCCTCCGGCGTTCTCGTCCAGCATCTCCTCCGCGGCGTCTTCTATCTTCTTCTCCATGGCATGGGGGGGAGGCTCCCGCTCTTCTCTTCTTCTTTTCTTCTCTTCTTCTCTTCTTCATTTTCTTCTCCGGGCCGCTCCGCAATCCATGCTGGCATGGAGGGAGGCTCCCGCTGTGTGACGGTGCTCCTCGTCTGACAGTTCTTAAATAACGGGGGGGCGGGGCCACCCGGTGACCCCGCCCCCCTCTGACGCACGGTGACTTGACGGGACTTCCCTGTGACGTCACGGGGAATGCCACAGGGAAGTCCCGTCAAGTCACCGTGCGTCAGAGGGGGGCGGGGTCACCGGGTGGCCCCGCCCCCCGTTATTTAAGAACTGTCAGACGAGGAGCGCCGTCACACAGCGGGAGCCTCCCTCCATGCCAGCATGGATTGCGGAGCGGCCCGGAGAAGAAAATGAAGAAGAGAAGAAAAGAAGAAGAGAAGAGCGGGAGCCTCCCCCCATGCCATGGGTGCGGAGCGGCCCGAGGAGAAGAAGACAGAAGACGCCGCGGAGGAGATGCTGGACGAGAACGCCGGAGGAAGAACCAGAAGAGCCAGAAGAACCAGAAGATGAAGGAAGATAGAAGAAAGAAGAAGCATTTAAATAAAGGAATTGTCAAAAACTGTCTCTTGTCATTTTTAACATTTTTGACACTTTTTTCGTGAAATGGTAGGGGTACTTATGTACCCCCTTACCATTTCACACAGGGGGGGGGCCGGGATCTGGGGGTCACCTTGTTAAAGGGGGCTTCCAGATTCCGATAAGCCCCCCGCCCGCAGACCCCCACAACCACCGGCCAGGGTTGTGGGGATGAGGCCCTTGTCCTCATCAACATGGGGACAAGGTGTTTTGGGGGGCTACCCCAAAGCACCCTCCCAATGTTGAGGGCATGTGGCCTGGTACGGTTCAGGAGGGAGGGGGGGCCGCACTCTCGTCCCCCCCTCTTTTCCTGCGGCCTGCCAGGTTGCGTGCTCGGATAAGGGTCTGGTATGGATTTTTGGGGGGACCCCACGCCATTTTTTTTTTTTTTTTTGGCGCGGGGTTCCCCTTAAAATCTATACCAGACCTGAAGGGTCTGGTATGGAATTTAGGAGGACTCCCACATCATTTTTTTTTTTAAATTTTGGTTCAGGGTTTCCCTTTGGGGAATTCCCATGCCGTTTTTATCAATGAACTTCTATGTGTATTGTCGGCAATGCAATAGCCGCGGGTAGTTTTAAATGAGTTTTTTCCTTCAAAATGTCATTTTGCTGTCAGACTGTTCTAAACACAGGAAACATGCGCCCCTTTACAGGCATACTATAGACACCCCCCAGGTACGAAATTTAAAGGGATATTACACTTTTATTGTTTGACTTTAAGCATTATTAAAATCACTGCTCCTGAAAAAACGGCCGTTTTTAAAACTTTTTTTTGCATTGATCCATGTCCCCTGGGGCAGGACCCAGGTCCCCAAACACTTTTTATGACAATAACTTGCATATAAGCCTTTAAAATTAGCACTTTTGATTATTCATGTTCGTGTCCCATAGACTTTAACGGTGTTCGCATGTTCGAACGAACTTTTTTCCTGTTCGCATGTTCTGGTGCGAACCGAACAGGGGGGTGTTCGGCTCATCCCTACTGACAGGCAGGCTTGTCTTGTTACAGTATATAAAGCTACCTGAAGAAAATTACTGGTGTTCTTTTGATCCTATTAGTACCACAGTCAGGCAGCTAGACTATTTACAGTTAGTGCAGTGCATCCTGCTCACAGTGTTCTGCTAAACCTACAAGTTAGTGGGGTGCGTCCACCTCACAGTGTTCAGCTAAACCTACAAGCTAGTGGGGTGCGTCCTGCTCACAGTGTTCAGCTAGATCCGTTTCTGTTATCTTCTTACTGACAGGCAGGCTTGTCTTGTTACAGTAAATACAGCTACCTGAAGAAAATTGCTTGTGTTCTTTTGATCCTATTAGTACCACAGTCAGGCAGCTAGACTATTTACAGTTAGTGCAGTGCGTCCTGCTCACAGTGTTCTGCTAAACCTACAAGTTAGTGGGGTGCGTCCTGCTCACAGTGTTCAGCTAAACCTACAAGTTAGTGGGGTGCATCCACCTCACAGTGTTCAGCTAAACCTACAAGCTAGTGGGGTGCGTCCTGCTCACAGTGTTCAGCTAGATCCGTTTCTGTTATCTTCTTACTGACAGGCAGGCTTGTCTTGTTACAGTAAATACAGCTACCTGAAGAAAATTGCTGGTGTTCTTTTGATCCTATTAGTACCACAGTCAGGCAGCTAGACTATTTACAGTTAGTGCAGTGCGTCCTGCTCACAGTGTTCTGCTAAACCTACAAGTTAGTGGGGTGCGTCCTGCTCACAGTGTTCAGCTAAACCTACAAGTGTTGCGTCCAACTCACAGTGTTCAGCTAAACCTACAAGCTAGTGGGGTGCGTCCTGCTCACAGTGTTCAGCTAGATCCGTTTCTGTTATCTTCTTACTAACAGGCAGGCTTGTCTTGTTACAGTAAATACAGCTACCTGAAGAAAATTGCTGGTGTTCTTTTGATCCTATTAGTACCACAGTCAGGCAGCTAGACTATTTACAGTTAGTGCAGTGCGTCCTGCTCACAGTGTTCTGCTAAACCTACAAGTTAGTGGGGTGCGTCCTGCTCACAGTGTTCAGCTAAACCTACAAGTTAGTGGGGTGCGTCCACCTCACAGTGTTCAGCTAAACCTACAAGCTAGTGGGGTGCGTCCTGCTCACAGTGTTCAGCTAGATCCGTTTCTGTTATCTTCTTACTGACAGGCAGGCTTGTCTTGTTACAGTAAATACAGCTACCTGAAGAAAATTGCTGGTGTTCTTTTGATCCTATTAGTACCACAGTCAGGCAACTAGACTATTTACAGTTAGTGCAGTGCGTCCTGCTCACAGTGTTCTGCTAAACCTACAAGTTAGTGGGGTGCGTCCTGCTCACAGTGTTCAGCTAAACCTACAAGTTAGTGGGGTGCGTCCACCTCACAGTGTTCAGCTAAACCTACAAGCTAGTGGGGTGCGTCCTGCTCACAGTGTTCAGCTAGATCCGTTTCTGTTATCTTCTTACTGACAGGCAGGCTTGTCTTGTTACAGTAAATACAGCTACCTGAAGAAAATTGCTGGTGTTCTTTTGATCCTATTAGTACCACAGTCAGGCAGCTAGACTATTTACAGTTAGTGCAGTGCGTCCTGCTCACAGTGTTCAGCTAAACCTACAAGTTAGTGGGGTGCGTCCACCTCACAGTGTTCAGCTAAAGCTACCTGTAGAAGGTTGGTGGTGTTCTCATACTACAGGCAGGCAGTTGATTTTGCTAGCTGCAGTATCAGTACATATATATATATATATATATATATATATATATATATATATATATATCCCAGCTTAGTGCAGCTACAGGCCATTAGTATGTCTGGAAGGCCAAGAAGGAGAGGCAGACAGTCACAAGCCAATAAGAGAGCAGGCTCTGTGTCTAGTGCTGGTCGTGGAGACGGTGCATCCTCATAAGCACGTGGCCATGGGACACGCTTGGCCTTTTTTTCGGCAGCTGGCCTTGTTGAGCCGCAACATGCGGAAGACTTGGTCGAGTGGATGACCAAGCCGTCCTCATCCTCCTCATCCTCTCTCACCCATGCCCAGGGTACTTTGTCTGGCAAAGCAGCGGCCTCTTCCCTCGGCTCAATGTCATCAGTGACTCCTTCCCTAGCCCCACCATGTCCTCCTGAGGAGTCCCTCGAACTGTTTGACCACAGTGTTGGGTACATGCTCCAGGAGGATGCCCAGCGTTTGGAAGGCTCTGATGATGATACTGAGCTCGATGAAGGCAGTAACATGAGCACGGACAGAGGGGGTGCCCAAGAAGGACAGCAATCTGGCAGTCATGCTCCCCCTGCAGCAGCATACTGCCAGGATTGCTCCAGTGATGAGGAGGGAGGGGATGATGAGGTCACTGACTCAACATGGGTGCCTGATAGGAGAGAGGAGGAGGAGGAGGAGGAGGAGGCGGCACATCACCAACGAGGCAGGATGCCCTCCAGGGGCCAGCCTAAGGGCAGCACATTGACTGCATCACACCCCAAAGCTCCACATGTGCAGGGCGCTGCAGTCTCTGCGCGTTATTCAAAAAGTTCTTTGGTGTGGCCCTTTTTTGAGACGAGTGCATCAGATCGCACCGCTGCTATTTGCAACATATGTCTCAAGCGTATCTCGCGTGGCCAAAACATCTCCCGCTTGGGTACCACATGCTTGACCAGACATATGTTGACCTGCCATGCAGTTCATTGGCAAGCGTATCTAAAAGACCCACACCAAAGAACAAAGAGGACCTCTCCTTGCTCCTCATCAGCTGAGATTTCCAACCCCACTAGACCTTCAGTCCTCTCTGAGACCTGCACTGAGAGGAATGAAGGTGTAGAATTAGGTGTGTCACAGCCAAGTACTTGTGGGCAATCTGATTTTGGTACACCGACGTCAGATTGTACCAGGCAAATTTCCCTGCCCCAGCTGCTGCACCGCCGAAAGAAGTTTGCTCCCAGCCATCCACATGCCCAGCGGTTGAATGCTAGCTTGGCAAAATTGCTAGCACTTCAACTGCTGCCTTTTCAGTTGGTAGACTCTGCCCCCTTCCGTGAGTTTGTGGAATGTGCGGTTCCTCAGTGGCAGGTACCCAAACGCCACTTTTTCTCACGGAAGGCGATTCCGGCTCTCTACCAGCATGTGGAAGGCAATGTCCATGCCTCGCTGGACAGGGCGGTCAACGGTAAGGTGCATATTACCGCTGACTCATGGTCCAGCAGGCATGGACAGGGACGTTACCTAAGTTTCACGGCGCATTGGGTGACTCTGCTGGCAGCTGGGAAGGATGCAGGACAAGGTGCAGTAGTGTTGGAGGTTGTTCCGCCACCACGCCTCCAAAATGCTAATGATTGTGACACACCTCTCTCCTCCACCCCCTCCTCTTCTTCTTCCTCCATGGCCTCTTCCTCGGAACCAGCGGTGCACCGTAGTCGTTCAAGGGGCTACGCAAGTACGCAGGCCAAAAGATGCCATGCGGTGCTTGAGCTGGTGTGCTTGGGGGACAGGAGCCACACTGGGGCAGAGGTTCTGTCAGCTCTGCAGGGGCAGGTTCAGAGGTGGTTGACGCCACGCCAACTTAAGGCAGGAATGGTGGTTTGCGACAATGGCACCAACCTCCTCTCTGCCCTCCGACAGGGACAAATGACCCATGTGCCCTGTTTGGCTCACGTCCTTAACTTGGTGGTACAGCGGTTCTTGGGCAGGTACCCGGGCTTACAGGATGTCCTGAGGCAGGCCAGGAAAGTCTTTGTGCATTTCAGCCGGTCATATAATGCCAGTGCTCGGCTGACGGACCTCCAAAAGGAGTTTAACCTGCGCAAGAACCGCCTAATCTGTGACATGCCCACCAGGTGGAACTCAACGTTGGCCATGCTGCAGCGGCTGCACACGCAGCAGAGGGCCATCAATGAGTACCTGTGCGACTATGGCACCAGGACAGGGTCAGGGGAGCTTGTTTTTTTTTCCCCACGCCAGTGGGCCATGATCAGGGATGCATGCACTGTCCTGTCACCATTTGAGGAGGCCACAAGGATGGTGAGCAGTGACAGTGCATGCATCAGTGACACTGTCCCCCTTGTCCACCTGTTGGAGCACACGTTGCGTGGAATAATGGACAGGGCACTTGAGGCAGAACAGAGGCAGGAAGAGGAGGACTTCCTTAGCTCTCAAGGCCCCCTTTATCCAGACAGTGTTCCTGCGTGCCCGCCGATCACACAGGAAGAGGATGAGGAGGAGGAGGAGGAAGATTGTGTCCCTGATCCTGCAAAGCCTGCGTAAGGATCCTCGTATTCGTGGTATCAAGGAGAAGGACCAATACTGGCTGGCAACCCTCCTTGATCCACGTTACAAGGGTAAGGTTGCGGACCTTATCTTGCCATCGCAGAGGGAGCAGAGGATGAAACATCTTCGGGAGGCCTTGCAGAAAGGTCTGTGCAACGCGTTCCCAGAGACTGGGAGGTTACAAACTCCTGTTTCTGGACAATGTGTTGCTGAGGCTTCGGTCAGTCAAAGAAGGAGCGGTGGAGAAGGTGGCCGTCTGACCGATGCGTTCAGACAATTTTTTGGTCCGCAGCCCCAAGGTATGATCGGTTCCAGCAACCATCGCCAGCGTCTGTTTTACATGGTGCAGGAATACCTAGGGGCAAGATCAGACTTGGACACCTTTCCCACCGAAAATCCTCTGGGTTACTGGGTCTTGAGGATGGATCACTGGCCAGAGCTTGCACAGTATGCAATTGAGCTACTGGCCTGTCCTGCATCCAGCGTTCTTTCGGAACGCACATTTAGTGCTGCTGGAGGCATGGTAACCGATCACAGGGTGCGTCTGTCCACTGACTCGGTCGATCGACTGACCTTCATAAAAATGAATCAGTCTTGGATCACCACCAGCTACCAAGCACCTGATGCTGATGTAACCGAATAATTTTTTTTGAAATCTCAGATCCCTTCAAAGACTGCCTATGCTGATGCTGAGTGACTATCCCTGAGTAATTATCCTCTTCCTCCTCAATCATCACGCTGATAGCTTGTAAGAACATTTTTGGTTCTGGGCGCCACCACCAGTGCCTAAGGCACAATTTTTCTGCCCCTGTTTAACAGGGGCGTGTAATTACAATTTTTGATGCAATACTTTGCAGAAGGGCTCGTTCCTGCGTTCCAACTAGAGTGTCTGTGAGGGGTTGCAGTGTTGTGGCACCAGCACCAGTGCCTAAGGCCCATTTTTTCTGCCCCTGTTTAACAGGGGCGTGTAATTACAATTTTTGATGCAATACTTTGCAGCAGGGCTCGTTCCTGCGTTCCAACTAGAGTGTCTGTGAGGGGTTGCAGTTTTGTGGCACCAGCACCAGTGCCTAAGGCCCAATTTTTCAGCCCTTGTTTAACAAGGGCGTGTAATTACAATTTTTGATGCAATACTTTGCAGCAGGGCTCGTTCCTGCGTTCCAACTAGAGTGTCTGTGAGGGGTTGCAGTGTTGTGGCACCAGCACCAGTGCCTAAGGCCTAATTTTTCAGCTCCTGTTCAACAGGGGTATGTAATTACAATTCTTGATCTAATATTTCACAGCAGGGCCCTGTGAGGGCTTACAGTGTTGTGGCCACAGCAACACCTAAGGCCCAAATTTCTGCTGAGTATATAGGGCAGGACCCTACTTTCAAACAACTAACTTACAAACGACTCCTACTTGCAAACGGAAGGAGACAACAGGAAGTGAGATGAAATCTACCCCTAGGAAGGGAAATTCTCTCCTGTAAGAGTTAATATGGGAAAAACATTTCTCCTTTCCACTGATGCTTTCCAATCCATTGGGACAAAAAGTGAGGTGAAATCTTCTGAAGAGGAGGAAAGACAGCAAAACAAATGTCACAGGGGTGATAACCCTTCCCTATGTTTTCCAAAAAGCTTAAAAAAGATTTTTTGGCTGGAGCTAAACACGTTAAAAATGTACCCGTTCAAAATTACAAAGAGATTCTACTTAACAACAAACCTACAGTCCCTGTCTTGTTTGCACCGCCTGTATACTGCTGTTCAGAGTATATAGGGCCTGGTGGCCCCACACCTTTCCTTATTTTAATTTGGGTGTGGGGTTCCCCTTAATATCCATACAAGACCCAAAGGGCCTGGTAATGGACTGGGGGGTACCCATGCCGTTTGTCTCACTGATTTTCATCCATATTGCCAGGACCCGACATTACATTAAACCCGCAAGCAGTTTTAAATGAGATTTTTTCCTTTAAAAATGACATTTGGTGCAGGGACTGTTCTAAACACGGGAAACATGCGTCACTTTACAGGCATACTATAGACACCCCTCAGGTACGATATTTAAAGGAATATTTCACTTTTTTTTTTTACTTTAAGCATCATTAAAATCACTGCTCCCGAAAAAACGGCCGTTTTTAAAAGTTTTTTTTGCATTGATACATGTCCCATGGGGTAGGACCCGGGTCCCCAAACCCTTTTTAGGACAATACCATGCAAATTAGTTTTTAAAATGAGCACTTTTGATTTCGAACGTTCGAGTCCCATAGACGTCAATGGGGTTCTAACGTTCGTGCAAACTTTCGGTCCGTTCGCAGGTTCTGGTGCGAACCGAACCGGGGGGTGTTCGGCTCATCCCTATTCAGGATATTAAAGTGGGCACCATCCACGAAACGGTAGCACTTTATGCCAAAGATATGCTCTTGTTTCTGACAGATCCAGGGAACTCACTGAAGGTAGTACTGGAAATCTTGGATGACTTTGCCAGGTTTTCGGGGTTACAGGTGAACTGGAGTAAGTCTTCAATTCTTCCATTAGATGACAGGGCAAAAAACGGGGTAGATCCAGATCTGCCACTACAATGGGTATCATCCATGAAATACCTTGGGGTAAAGGTTACAGTAAATATAAATGATTATATGTCCCTCAATTTACTCCCACTGGTGACTTTCCTCAAACGAAAAACTCAGGCATGGACTAGGCTTCCACTGTCTCTGATAGGCAGGATCAGTCTACTTAAAATGAAGGTCCTGCCGGTAATTCTATACTTTTTGAGACATGCACCAGTGTGGATTCCAAAATCGTTTTTTCATCAACTGGATGGAATAGTGGGCTCCTTTTTATGGGCCCCTAATCCCCCCAGGATTGGGCTTAAGGTACTTCAGGAACCGGGAAACGGGGGGGACTAGCTCTCCCAGATTGGCACAAGTACTATCTGGCAGGGCAGATGGTTTTTGTACACAAATGGTTAACCATGGATGAAGGGGACGCAGCCACGGTGTTGGAAGCGGCCCACTTAGGGTCCTATAAAAGCCTGCGTATGGCTCTATTTAGGGGTCTTAAATCTGAATTACCGTTAACTACTACTATGAAGACCACAATCAAAGCTTGGGACATGGCGGTTCATTTAGCTTCTCCAAGCTTTCAGGGATTTTCACCCATGACTCCGCTGTGGATGAACCCTATGCTGCAGCATTTCTACAACATACCAGACCCCATGATATGGGCAATAAAGGGAGTTAAGACACTAGGAGACATAACAGCTTTCGGTGATCTTTTGACGTTTCCCCAGTTAAAGTTAAGGCACAGCCTGGAAAATGTTTACTCATTCCGTTACTTTCAACTTAGACATGCGTACCAGTCACAATTCAGGGTCTGTAAAGTGGAATCTTTTCCATCAACTCTTAAGTCAATGTTAGCGGAGGATGTTCTAGACAAACCCCTCTCCAAATCTTACAAAGAGGTTTTCAAAATTACACCAAAAGCAGTTACAAAAACCAGATGTAAATGGGAACTGGAGGTTCCAGAGCTGCAAGGAGAGGATTGGGACAAGGTGTGGGATCAACCGTTTCGTCTTTTGGTGTCAGCCAGGGACCGGTTGATTCAATTTAAATTTCTTCACAGGAGCTATTTTACTCCTGCAAGGTTGAAAAAGATTTTTGGGACAGCCTCAGCGGAATGTTGGAGATGTTCATTTTCCCCAGCTGACGCTGGTCACATTTTCTGGGACTGTCCACATATCAGGAGCTATTGGGAGGGGGTCCTTTCCTGCGTTTCGGACCTTCTCACAATCCCTATTCCTTTAAATATAAAGGTATGTCTGTTGAGTCTGGTAGAGAAGGTGGTTCAGACCAGGGCACTAAGAACTCTGCTCACCATTTTGCTTTTTTATGCTAAAAAGGCCATTTTACTTAAATGGAAAGATTCAAGGGCTCCAGACGTCGCCTTTTGGAAGAAGTTGGTAAATAATATGATGCCCTTTTATAAATCTACTTATCAGGCTACAAGATGTAGGAAAAAATTTGATAAGGTATGGCAGGCTTGGTACGGGGCAGACAATACGGTGGGATGACACTCTACTACAATGTTTAAGTTTTAACAGGAGGAAATTAATATATAAAGGTGTGAGAACTCCAGTTTAATTGAAAGCAATGGAGGATTGAAATGCTGGTGGTAGATTGAGGGCTCATAATGAATCTATAGGCTGCCTTTCTCAGCGGTGAGGTGGTTAATAAATAGGTTTTTAAGTATGTATTAGACAATCTTAAATCGGATTGGGCTGTGACAGGGGGGAGGGGGAGGAAAGTTTTATTGGGGGGGGGGGTTCACTGGAGGGGTTTCAGTTTTTTGGGCCCTGCGCGGCCAAAGCCGGACTCTGCCATGTTGGCGGCCCGATGATTGTTGTATGTATGTGAAAAAATTGAATAAAAAGAATTTTCAAAAAAAAAAAAAAAAGAATTCATCCTGCTGCTTTTGTCAGCAGTCACATCATCAATAAATACAAGAGAACCAGTTCCATTGGCAGCCATGCATGCCCAAGCCATGACACTGCCACCACCATGCTTCACTGATGAGGTGGTATGCTTTAGATCATGAGCAGTTCCTTTCCTTCTCCATACTCTTCTCTTCCCATCAATCTGGTACAAGTTGATATTGGTCTCATCTCTCCATAGGATGTTGTTCCAGAACTGTGAAGGCTTTTTTAGATGTTGTTTGGCAAACTCTAATCTGGCCTTCCTGTTTTTGAGGCTCACCAATGGTTTACATCTTGTGGTGAACCCTCTGTATTCACTCTGGTGAAGTCTTCTCTTGATTGTTGACTTTGACACACATACACCTACCTCCTGGAGAGTGTTCTTGATCTGGCCAACTGTTGTGAAGGGTGTTTTCTTTACCAGGGAAAGAATTCTTCGTTCATCCACCACAGTTGTTTTCCGTGGTCTTCCGGGTCTTTTGGTGTTGCTGAGCTCACCGATGCGTTCTTTCTTTTTAAGGATGTTCCAAACAGCTGATTTGGCTACACCTAATGTTTTTGATATCTCTCTGATGGGTTTGTTTTGTTTTTTCAGCCTAATGATGGCTTGCTTCACTGACAGTGACAGCTCTTTGGATCTCATATTGAGAGTTGGCAGCAACAGATTCCAAATGCAAATAGCACACTTGAAATTAACTCTGGACCTTTTATCTGCTCCTTGTAAATGGGATAATGAGGGAATAACACACATCTGGCCATGGAACAGCTGAGCAACCAATTGTCCCATTACTTTTGGTCCCTTAAAAAGTGGGAGACGCATATACAAACTGTTGGTATTCCTACACCGTTCACCTGATTTAGATGCAAATACCCTCAAATTAAAGCTGAAAGTCTGCAGTTAAAGCACATCTTGTTTGTTTCATTTCAAATCCATTGTGGTAGTGTATAGAGCCAAAAAGATTAGAATTGTCCCAATATTTATGGAGCTGACTGTATGTAGGAATATAAAGGAATATAAAGAAAACCTGTCATGGCTCTATACATGTATATAGGAGTATAAAAGGACCTGTGCGTGGCTGGAGGCCGCAATGCCTGCCGGCCACCCACGATCGCTCCACAGAGAGCCAGAATGGACATCTGTCAATGTAAACAGACAGATCCCTATTCTGACAGGGGAGGAGAGACAGATCTGCTGTTCCTAGTGATTAGGAACAGAGATCTCTCTCCTCCTCCAGTCAGTCCCATCCCCCTACAGTTAAAAACACCTCCCAGGGAACACATTTAACCCCTTCCCTGCCAGTGACATTTATACAGTAATCAGTGCATTTTTATAGCACAGATCGCTATATAGATGTCAATAGTCCCAAAAATGTTTCAAAAGCGTCCGATCTGTCCAACGCAATGTCACAGTCTCACTAAAAATCGCAGATCACCGCAATTACTAGTAAGGAAAATAAAATAATAAAAATGCCATAAATCTATCCCCTATTTTGTAGACGCTATAACTTTTGCGCAAACCAAAAATAAATCATACCCACCAAAAGGCCCCTACATTCATTATTTTATATCATGATAACTAAGGGGTACGGTCATGACCGTCTACATGTATAGGAGTATAAAGGGGACCTGTCATTACTCTATACATGTATATAGGTCAATGAAGAGGACTTGTCATGGCTCTATACACGTATATATAGGATAATAAACAGGACCTGTCATGGCACTATACATGTATATAGGAGTATAAAGGGGACCTGTCATGGCTCTATACATGTATAAAGGAGTATAAAGAGGACCAGTCATGGCACTATATGTGTATATATAAGTATAACAGGGACCGGTCATGGCTCCATACATGTATATAGGGGTAGAAAGAGTACCTGTCATGGCTCTATACATGTAAAGTAGACATGTGCACACTGAAATATTTTGTTTCGGAATTTCGTTTTCGTCTGAAAAAAAAAATTAATTTATTTAGTTACTCCCGAAATTCGTTCTTCTTTATTTCGTTTTTCGTTAAAAACTTGCATTCATCCGAAAATCGAAATGAATTAAGGTCGAATCTGTCATTAAAGGCTTATGGTGTCTGTCGAATGTTCAAAGTAGATTCGACGGAGCAGCTAAACTGTACGACATCGCAATCGTACATTCCGGTCGAATTTTCCGGGATGCATTTGACCGGAAATGTACGATAGCAGCATCGTACAGTTTGTTTAGCTGCTCCGTCGAATCTTCTAACTTTCGACAGACACCATAAGCCAAAGATTTACATTTGCATGTTTTCATTTCTGTGTCGAATCTTCATCGTTCATGCTCATTGGTCTACTCTGCCCCAGCAACAGTCAGCCAAACAAACTTTCACATTCGTTTCTCAATCAAAAGTGCGGAAGTGCGGCCGCAAAATTTGACGCTATGTCTGGATTAGAATAGAGATAATATGGCAATGGCAGCACCAGCAGCAACCCATGAAAGCATGGAGGAGGACGTTCCTGGGCCTTCTATGGAGGCAGCATCCAAAAATGGGTGCAGGAGGGGGACAGAAGCTGCAACCAGCAGGAAGCTTAACCTTATGTGGACTCACATTGAGTCCTAGGTCCTTGTAAGGGAAACGCTTCCTTGCTGGATGCAGCTGTGTGGCCCCCGCTCCAGGGAAACCACTGCGGAGTGGAAGCGGGAGAAGTGGGAGGAGATCTCCAGGAAGGTCGAGGAGACCTATCGCCATCGGCGTGACCCGACTGCCTGTCGCAAAAAATTCAGCGACGGTAAGTAATGTGTCTGATTATTTATTTTTTTTACATTTTAACCACTTCAGCCCCGGAGGTATGGCTGCCAAATGACCGTGCCACTTTGTGCGATTCGGCACTGAGACGCTTTAAGTGACCAATTGCGCGGTGGTGTGACGTTGCTCCCAAACAAAATTGACGTCCTTTTTTCCCACAAATAGAGCTTTCTTTTGGTGGTATTTGATCACCTCTGTGGTTTTTATTTACTTTTTGCTATATAAGTATCTCCAACAAATATATAAAAAACACATTTTTTCCTCAGTTTAGGCTGATATGTATTCTTCTACATATTTTTGGTAACAAAATTTGCAATAAGCGTTTATTGATTGGTTTGTGCAAAAGTTATAGTGTCTACAAAATAGGGATAGTTATATGGCATTTTTATTAACAATTTTTTTTACTAGTAATGGCGGCGATCAGCGATTTTTATTGTGACTGCAACATTATGGCGGACACATCGGACACTTTTGATGCCATTTAGGGACCATTGTCATTTATACAATGATAAAAGCTCCAAAAATGCACTGATTTTACACACACACATAAACATATATTATTGCTATCACATGTGATGTCAGTAAAGTTAAGTGACATTTTTTTAAAAAAGGAATAAATAATTTTCAATTTATCCTCCCTCCTGTGAAAAAACAAATTTGCGCATAGGTGTGCCTAGCCTACACATAGTTTGCAGTTGCACATGTTATATATTATCGCCACGATCATTTTAAGAGGAATATTTCCATGCCCGTTATTTGTTCTTATCACTAAACTGAGCAATAAGTGGCTTTTAGGTTCCACTTGACCTGACCACCTGTAGGTTACGCCCCCTTTCTGACCAGGCCATATTCTACTATGTAGCGCGTTGCAGCTTTAAACTGCACGCTCCTGCGATGTACTACCCAAATGAAATTTATGCTCTTCTCCCGCCACATATAGAGCTTTTATTGGTGGCATTAGATCACCGCTGGGTTTTACATTTTTTGTTATTGAAAAATAAAAAAGTTAATATATATATATATATATATATATATATATATATATATATATATATATATATATATATATATTAACTTTTTTAAGTTTAACCCACTTGCGGATGTGGACCCCCCCATAGTAACTAAACATATGGCGGGTCCGCAAGCTGGTTAAGTCCAGCCACCGTAACACTTTTTATATATATATATATATATATATATATATAAAAAGTGTTACGGTGGCTGGACTTAACCAGCTTGCGGACCCGCCATATGTTTAGTTACTATGGGGGGGTCCACATCCGCAAGTGGGTTAATGCTTTGCAAAAGAAACAAGAAAGGAAATTTTACACTATACACAGTTCACACAAGCGCGTAATAGAAAGGTGGACTGGAGTGGACACAATGGACATTTACTCGGCACAATCCCAATCCTGTCTTTTATTATTTATTGTGCACCAATACGTTTTTCTTACAATAAATTTGGTTAATAAATAAATGTGCAAACCTTGTGCTACATGAAAAAATGTGCCTAATCCAAAAATTCTATTTGCATTGTTTCATTCTACGGGTTCATTCTACGGGTTTGTTCTACATGTGTTTCATGTGTTGATGTCATTTTCAGATTACAATTGTTTTTTAATTTAAATAATCTTTATTATTTTTTCCACATTATACAAAATTTTTAAAAACAAGCATACCAATTTTTTAAATATATCTACTATATATACATTTATAAACACATTTAACTATAGCAGAGAAGGTATACTCTAATCATTTTTCCCCAAATGTTTCCCCCACCCTCCTCCCACCCTATCCCCCCTCCCCTCCCCCCTCCCCCAACCATGCATCACTATTTCTTCCTTAATTTAGCTACCATAAGGCCGCTTCTCTTATCGTTCCCTCACATTGGGTATCCCAATTCTTCTAGCCAAGGGTTCCAAAGTCTTTTAAATTCTTTCAGATTCTTTCTCTTTGTGTATACTACTTTTTCCTTCCACATTGTTTCTATTACCATTTTAATCCATTCATCCTTCGTGGGGGGGGTTCTTGCCTGCCATCTTAGAGCTATTAACTTCCTTGCTTGGAATAGGCATCTTCTTACTATTTTAATTTTAAAATTTCCTCTGTTTATATTTCCCTCCACTCCCAAGATGCATAGTTTCGGCTCTATTTTAAGTTCTAAAGTAAGGATCTTGTTTAACGTTACCACCACTTCATACCAATAGCGAAATAACTTCGGGCATTTCCATACCATATGCATTAGATCCCCCGATTCCTGGCATCTGGGGCATTTGTCGTCTTTCCTCCCCCCAAACCTAAATAACCTTTTAGGAGTGTAGTATGTCCTATGTAATAGCATTAATTGTGAGACTTTCTGAGCTGGTGAGATTGAAACCTGGTGACCTCCTGCCAATATCTCTTTCCATTGTTCATCCGAAATTGCACCCAGGTCTTCTTCCCATTTAGTTCTACATTTCAGTTTTCCTGGAGTCTCTATAATACTTTTACATATATCTGGGTACATTTCGGCTATGGGCCCCCCGTGTCCGCCCGGCACGTCTAGTTTTTGAAATATGGTAGACCTATTCCAGACTGGCCCTTGTCCCTCAAACTGTCTACTCAGAGCATGTTTAATTTGTTGGTAACTAAAAAATGAATGGTCTGGGATACCAAATTCCTCCTTAAGTGATCCAAATGTTTTTAAGGTGTTTTGATTATACAACTGGGCTAATTTATTTATCCCTCTCATTTCCCATGATTTTATTTTCCCTATTTCTTTTAATTCCTCTAAGTTCTTATTGTTCCACAGTGGAGTGCATTTCATCAGACCTCCCATTCCCTTCATGGCCTTAATGGTGTTCCATACTTTTTTCATCAATTTAATCGTAGGGGATTTATGCAAAAAGGAGTTCGCCTCAAGTACTTCTGTCACTGTCCCATGGGGTGCTCCCATAATCATCAGTTCTCTCCTGTTATGGCCATTAGGACCAGAGCCTCTCCCCAGGTGCTGCATCTGTGCTGCCAAAAAATAGCCTCTCGGGTGAGGCACTGCTAATCCCCCTTCTTGCGATGAAAGTTGTAGGGTTTGTAGTCCTATCCTAGAAGGTCTCCCTTTCCAGATGAGATCTCTCAATAGTGTATCTATTTTTTTAAACCAATTCCGGCTTATCCATATTGGCGAGTTGTGCATAACGTACAATAGCTGGGGAAGCCACAACATTTTAATCAAGTTGCACCTCCCCGCCACTGACAAAGGCAAACCTCTCCAAATTTCAATCTTGCTTTTAAATTTCCTCAGCAGGGGGGTCAGGTTATTATCTAAATATTCCCCTGGATCTTTTGTTAACTTTATACCTAAGTATTTTGTCAACTCTACTATTTCCATATGTATATTACTTACTGGGACGTTCTCTCCCACAGGATCTATTGGTAGCAACACCGATTTCTCCTGGTTTATGGATAGGCCCGATAATCTTCCAAAACCTGAGAGTATTTCCAACACCTGGTCAAGGGATCTCTCAAGGTCACCTAAGAATATGAGAACATCGTCCGCATACAATGCGATCCGCTCTTCCCCCTCTGCTCTCTGGAATCCTTCTATTATCCTATTCTGCCTTATTGATATGGCTAGTGGCTCCATTGCCAGAGCAAATATCAGGGGGGACAAGGGGCAGCCTTGCCTTGAACCTCTTTCTAGTTGGAACTTGAGTAGTCACCGTTAATTCTTACTTTTGCTTTGGGATCATTATAGAGTATTTTTACCCAATTAATAGAGGAGGGGCCAAACCCAAACTCCCTTAGTACCCGCCAGATGTACTCCCATTCTACGCTGTCAAACGCTTTTATCATGTCAAGCAGCATAACTGCTCTCGAGCCCATATTATCTGTGGGTATCTGAAGATTCAGAAAAACCCTCCTGATATTCATACTTGTTGCTCTATTTGGAATGAATCCTGTTTGGTCTTGATGAACTACTTTATGAATGATCTTTCTTAACCTCCCCGCCAGGACCTTTGCTAGGATCTTAACATCAGAGCAGAGTAGGGATATGAGTCTATAAGACCCTGGTTCCAAGGGGTCCTTCCCCTCCTTATGCAATACAATAATTATAGCTTCAGTTATTGATGTTGGTAATTTCCCCCTCTCCTTTGCCCAGTTAAATACTTTAAGGAGTTCCGGAAGCAGTATTTCCCCATAGCTTTTATATATTTCTGTTGGCAGCCTGTCTGGTCCCGGGGACTTATTATTGGCCATTTCTGCTACTGCCATTTTAATTTCTTCCAGTGTGATCGGTCGCTCTAGTTCCTCTTTATCTGCCTCCTCGATTACTGGTATACTTATCTTACTAAAAAAGGAGTCCATTTCCTCTCCCACCATGATCCCTCGGGATTTATATAAATCCGTGTAGTATTCTTTAAAGGTATCTATAATTATCTCTCTCAGGGATGATATTTCACCTCTCATAGTTCTAATTGCTGAGACCGTGGAGGGGGGGACGACTGTTTTTAACAATACTGGCCAGCATCTTCCCTACTTTTTCTCCTTCCCCGTATATAATTTGTCTCTGGAACAGCCTTTTATTTTCTACCTTCCTGAGTATTGCGTCTTTATAACTTTGTTGTTTTTTCTCCCACACTTTTTGTTTATCGGGTAAGGGATCTTTCACATACTCCTTCTTTGCCTCCATTAACACTCTCCTAGTCTTATCCTCCCAATCCCATGAAGCTTTTTTGACTTTGGACACTTTCTGAATCAATAGACCCCTCAAATATGCCTTTAACATATCCCACATCACCCCCCTTGTGACAGTGTCCGAGTTGAACCTTATGAATTCGTCCAACTCAGATACCATCCCTTCTGAATCCTCCATAATTTCCAACCAGGCCGGGTTTAGTTTCCATACTCTACCTTCTCTTTTGTTTCCTGGTTTTACTTTAACTGTCATTAAAGAGTGGTCTGACACCCCTCTAGGATGATAATCTATATTTTGTATTACTTGTCCTGCTAATTCATTACCCAGTACTATGTCTATCCTTGATAAGGTAGAGTAGGAACTCGAGTAACATGAGTACTGTAATGTTCCTGGGTTCCGTAATCTCCAAATGTCGGATAATCCTGCTTCTTGTAGATATTGACACATCCGGTTTTCTTGTGCTCCCTGACTCTGTTTCCCTGGAGGAAATCTATCTATTTTTTTTATCCATAACTACATTAAAGTCCCCGACCACTATAACTGGCAAGCCCGGCTTATCCATTATAAATTCCAATAGGTCATACAATATCTCCATTCTAAGGGAGGGGGGAATGTATATATTAGCTAATACCCATTCTTGACCCTCTATTATACAATGCATGAAAATATATCGCCCTTCTTCATCTAATACGCACTGTCTGCAAGAGAATACTACCTCCCCGTCAATTAGTACCGAGACCCCTCTC
The DNA here is from genome assembly GCF_042186555.1 of Aquarana catesbeiana. NCBI lineage: Eukaryota > Metazoa > Chordata > Amphibia > Anura > Ranidae > Aquarana > Aquarana catesbeiana. The sequence goes on along the minus strand of NC_133335.1, from coordinate 113,842,440 downwards.
GAGTAGGAGGTATGTACAGAGTGAAACTGGTACTTATACCTCCTATTCCTCATATATCCTTTGGTATCCTTTGTTAGGTGCGTCTCCTGCAGACAGGCTATTCTTACTTTGTATGTATCCAAGCTATCAAATATCGCTGCTCTTTTAACAGGGGTTCCCAACCCCCTAACATTCCATGATCCGATATTCAGCATTATCACTTAACCTGATTTTTACTGTACATAGTCTTTACTAGAAAGGGGATTTTAAATTTTACCAGTCTTACCAAAAAGAGTACAATAGAGAACAATAATACATTATATCTCATTAATTTGTGCAACATATTTACCCTTTGTGTTTTAGTGCTCAAACCCTTCCTATCACTATTAGTAAAACAACTAGAAATTACTCTAACTCCAACTTTAACTAAATATTTTAAACTCATATCTCAATCCTTTGACCTATACACATATTTCCCCTTTATATATTTTATCCTAACTATCTTTTTTTTTCCTTTTTTTCCCTGTGCCTAGTGTGCCGTCCTGTGAGAAAATGTAATAAATAGTGTACAAAGCGTTTCCTTACAATCTTATGCATTATATACTCCCTTGTTTTGTGTCTTTCCCCCCCCCACACCCATCACCCATCCCTCTCCACCCAAAACCCTCCCCCCTCCCCCCCACTCCATTCTAGGTTGCCGATAGAGGCTTTTTTAGTGACCGTCCCATACCCTCCCTTCATTCCAGAACCAACTCTACACACACCCCTGTCTTCCTTACTCTTACCCTCCACCCTTCCCACCCTTCCTCCATTCGCATACAAACGTATTTTCTGATTCAATCTAACCATGTGTATTCCCCACCCCACTCCCCTCCCCACATGATGATTCCAATTTTATTATATATATCTTTATATTTACGTGTTTATATTTATTCCCCGGCTCTATACTCTTTCTGCCCTATTCCCTTTTTATTTCAATGGCAACTGGTCCTTCTTTTCCTCAAACCATGACAGCGCCTTCTCAGGGGAGTCAAAAATCTGACTTCCTCCAAGTGCATTCACTCGTAGCCTGGCAGGATAAAGAAGCGCATATGTGACATTATACCCTTGGAGACTACGTTTAATTTTTAAAAATTCCGCCCTACGCTTTTGCAGTCCAGAGGAGAAATCAGGGTACATTGAAATTCTTGCTCCATTGTAGAATATGTTCCCTTTTTCTCTAGCCCTGCGTAAAAGGTTTATTTTATCCCTATGATTTAAAAATTTCAGCAGCAGGGCTCTTGGGGGATTTCCTTGTTGTGGGGGCCTGAACGGGACTCTATGTGCTCTTTCAATAGAGAACTGCTGCGAGAATGTCTCTCTTCCGTAGATTTCAGTCAGCCACTTTTCAAAAAATCCATTCTGACAATGTCCACATTGTCTCTGCGCAGCCTATTTTCCATCTCGTCCATTTTTTCCGTGAGTCTATTTAACTGTTCTTCCTGGGTCTTGACTCTTTGTTTCATAGGATATAGCTCATCTTCTATAAGGCTTATTCTCCCTTCTATTTCTGTCACTCTCTCCGCTGTTTTTTTTAAATCATGGCGTACTAGGGCGATTTCTTCTTTAATATCTTGCATCTGTCCTGACATTTCACCCAAGGATTGTTTACAAGCATTAATTGCCAGAAGGATGTCTTTCAGAGATGGCTCCCCCTCTGGTACTTGACTCTGGGTATTAGCTGTTTCCATCATTTTCCCTGCTCCTCCTGCTCCTTTAACTGGTGGATTCTTTGCTGTGGTTCCGCTAACAAGTGTGCTTGAGCCCCCCTGGCTCTTTCTATCTGCTGTTATCTTGCTCTGTGCTAGCTGCCCCCCTTTCGTTGGAGTGTGGTCGGTTACATTAATCATTTTTTCCAGTTTAGCGGTTGCTGCAACTGCCGCTGCTGTTACTCCTGCCACTGTAGACGGTATCCCTTTGTCTTTAGCCGACCGCAAGGACTGGACCCCCATACTCTCCTGGCTGGCGTGTTTCCTCCTTGCAGACATAATATCTTCCCCGTTTTCCTCTCTTAACTTTATTTATTTTCCTGAGCAATATAACGGTTATGGATATAACGGGCAATTGGCATAGACTTTATGCCAATTGCCTGGGAAGGATAAAAGGGTTTTTTTTTTTTTTTTTTTTTTTAGGGAAGTAATTTTTAGTAAATCATTAGTGAGAGACACCTTTTCCAACCTCAAAAAAGTCACCACTGGCAACCCTGTTCAACCTTGGTAAAGTCCAAGCTCCACTTATAGGCCCCCTCTGTTAATGACGGCTGTGTATACAAGCCTTAGACAGCCTTAAGCAGCCCTCTCTCTCCACCGTCTGATAGACAAATCAATTCAATTTCTAATTCAATGTCCGCTCACTCACCCAGGCTTCGTGGCTTCGTTTGGACGCCGCAGCTTCGGGGGGGCTCGGTCACCACCGCTTTTCAGTCTGGTATTACAGATTCTCTCAGTGGCTTCCGTTGCTGACACTCCTGGGGCTATCGAGAAAACACTCCTCGCTCGTACTCCCGCGAGAGCGCGCCACCACCTGACTTCCTTTTAGGATCTCTCTGGCCCGAGTTCCTCCGAAGACTCCCGAGGACCTCCGAGGGCAGAGGGGGACGCAGCACACCGCTCCGGCTCCTGCAGCCGCCCACCGAAATGTCACCACAGGACGCGGGCAGCAAACAGGCACGGGGGTCCGCGGATCAGGCACCGGGCTCAGCACACACCGCCAGAGAGGTACTGTTGGCTTGCTCCTTGCTCCTTTATTACGCAGTCAGGGGCAGGTTCTCATCCATATTGTGGGAGTGAGGTGGACACACACATTCACGTTCTCTCCTCACCAGCTCACTCCATCATCCATTTCCGATCCCGCCCCCCCGAAAATGACAGATTACAATTGTAGTTTAATTGTGGAACCTGTTTCTCTTCTCTTTTTGTTTTGCAGTTCCATAACGCGCAAGCGCAGGCAGTCCGGGCGCAGAGGAAAGCAGCTGCCTCTCCTCCCCCATGAGAAGGAGCTCTTAGCAGCTGTAGAGGAGGATGAGATAAGAAAGCTGCTGGCTCATCAAGGTTGGTGTCAGCATTGCATTGTGTGCAGGACATTTTTTTTGTCAAGCATGCGACGCGACATAGTCATTTACCATGATGTTTTTGATTTTATTTAAAGATCGTCTCCAGGCCCAGCGCCGCCGAAGGCAGAAGGCGGAGGAGCAGTCCTCCACGTCATCAAAGTGCAGTAAGTACTGTAGTAGTGACACTAATACAGTGGTTCCTTTTCCATTTGTCCAGCCTTCCATTGTTGATTCCAGTGTCATTGCTTCTCGCTCATGCAGTGACAGGTAGAGCCTCTGCGACGCTCTGTCAGGTAACGCAAGTGATTGCGTAACTTACGTAATCTGACAGAACGTCGCCGCTCTGAACTGAGGCGCCTGATCAGTGGCGGTGCACCTAGCACTTGCCGGCGCCGCTGGAACCAGGACAGGTAAGTGCCTCGTATTTGTTTTTTTTAATGATTTTTTCTAAATGGTGAATGCATGTCCCTGCCTTGTAGATAAACGTTAGTGACCTGCCCTGTATTGCCATGCTAATGGATAATTAATTTGATCTATTTACACTACAATATATTTATTTACGTTTATTAACGTTCATCATTTCTCCTTTATAAACAGGTGTCATCCAGTCAGAGGGGGAGACTGAGGAGGAGGCTGAGGCAGCAACGCCCACATTAAGTTAGTATAATCTTGTTGGTATCTGCTGAGTGATCATACATGTTTCAATGTTCTTGTACTAATGTGTGAGATTGTTGTACACTGCAGATTGTAATGTTCTTTTCTATCATTAATCAACACCTACTGAGGCTGAGCAGGAGGTGGAGGAGACCTGCCCTGTAGAGGCTGCTGAGGATGCGGCAGAACAGCCAGACGCGGCAGATCCAGGGAGTAAGCATAACTTTTTTTGTATTCTCCAGGCAAATATAGTATTTTAAATATGAAATGCTGATGGCATACCTTGTCTAGAATAGCTTGTGATTTATTCTGTAAGGCTTCAGTTTAGCTGGAATTATTAATTATATTAGTTCCCCTCTGCAGCTGATTCCAGTCTTCCTGTTAGCGTGCCCTTTGCTTGTTATTTCCTCAATGTCCCTGATCATGCCACCTTCTTGCTGCAGTTCAGATTCCCAGTCTGAGCCAATCACTGTTAATCATTGTGAATAACACAGCAGGCTAGAGGGGGTGTGTCAGAAAAGAATCTCCAGCTATTGGCTGGCAGTCCCTGGACATGTTCTCTGGCATGCCCCTAATGCATGCATTAACACTTTTCTCCTGATGTTATACCTGTTATACCTCCTAGCCTAGACCAGGAGTGAGTGACCTACCTAGCCTAGAACAGAAGTGGGGCTTATTCAACAATCAGTGGCCTTACAAAATTATCAATTTTAAAAAGTAGCCTGCTATATTTTATTAAACAACTTTTTATTAGGTCATCCCAAATGCAATAGCTTGAATGGCTTCTCTTTGGTGAGTGTAATGTTAAAAGCTGGTATAGCTGATATGTTTTTCCTGCAAGTGCAACTGATCTTCCATATTTGCCAAAGTCAGTCAGTCTGGATGAGGTAGATTAGTTAGCAGTAGCACTTAGGCGTCCATTACACCTTAAGATTTTCTCCAGCCGCCCGTGCGACCAAGCGGATAAAATCTTTGGGAGATTCCCCTTTACACTGCTCGATGTGTAGAGGGGAATCCCTTTGTACTCTGGCCGGGGAGGACACTCAGCTCCGCCCCGGTCAGAGTACAGTAAAGTAGTCATACACCTTCCTGCACAGCTCTGCAAACTTGGTATGATGCAGCGAATTGACACCGACACCGCTATCTCCTACACACAAATTGATTAGGTGCATCTCACTAAATATCAAAAATGGAAAACTGGTATGGAAGTGAAAACATCTCAAGATGTTACAGGATTGTCTACAAGGGCTGGGAGATCTTTGCCTTTATATAATGTTAGGGTGAAGAAGCCATGTGTATTGTATATTATCTATCTAATGTATTTTCTTTTCTTCATAGGTGAAGTCTTCATCCTTCAACTGCACCCTGTGGACGAAGGCCTGGACCTGCCCGCGTCTGGTTGGACTGACTGTCCTTCCGAGTCCCCAGTGGTTTCTACAGGGCATGTTCTCCTCCACCCTTCAACATCCCCCCACCTGGACAGTGACACACCCATTGTTGTTGCTGCCTCCTCCCCAGTGCATCCTTCACCCGCTCCAGAACAAGCACACATCCCCCACCCTCCAGAGCCACATGTGACAGATTATCTGCGGCGCATTGTGGAGGTCCAAGAGAGACAATTTGCAGTAACCCGGAGGCTGTGTTGATCTTTGGCCCTCCACAATCGCCGGCAGCTCCGTCACTATGTGGCTCTGGAGAGGTACCAAAGTAGCCTCAGGAGACACCTGGAGGCTACGCGGTACCTTGGTGACCAGTTGGCTGGGATTAATATGTCCCTACAGCGACTGGTCACCAGGTTGGGGGACAATGTACTTTAATTTTTTTTGTTTTGTTTTGTTTATGTTAAAAATAAAAAAAAAATGTTCAGAAATAATTGTTTTCTTGAGTTTTGCTTTCCTTGTTATAGGGCATACACACGGTCGGACTTTGTTTGGACATTCCGACAACAAAATCCTAGGATTTTTTCCGACGGATGTTGGCTCAAACTTGTCTTGCATACATACGGTCACACAAAGTTGTCGGAAAATCCAATCGTTCTGAACGCGGTGACGTAAAACACGTACGTCGGGACTATAAACGGGGCAGTGGCCAATAGCTTTCATCTCTTTATTTATTCTGAGCATGCGTGGCACTTTGTCCGTCGGATTTGTGTACACACGATCGGAATTTCCGACAACGGATTTTGTTGTCGGAAAATTTTATCTCCTGCTCTCCAACTTTGTGTGTCGGAAAATCCGATGGAAAATGTCCGATGGAGCCCACACACGGTCGGAATTTCCGACAACACGCTCCGATCGGACATTTTCCATCGGAAAATCCGACCGTGTGTACGGGGCATTAGATTTGTGTGATGTTTATCTAAATGAACTAGTCCATATATTGTTACTAACTTACTAGAGGCCTTATAATTGTAGTTTTTCTACACTTAACCATCAAGCTGAACTTAGAAAATTGATGAGATTTCTCTCTACACTATTTCAATGTGCAAAGGGTAATCCCATGTATTGTGTCCAGTCACGCCGTTCAGCTTTCCCTCCACCAGGATACACAGCAGATAGTTACAGCAGGGGTTACTATACAGTCCTCAACAGTTCACAGGACATAGGTTGCAGGCTTGCAATCATGAGGGCAACAGTTAAACGGACAGAGGTTCACAGGCTAACGCAATCACAAGGGGCACCAGTTCAAAGGGCAGTGTCATGGTTATGCAATAGAGTTTGTCTGTCAGCATACCTGTCTCCATGTGTTCATCTCTAGAGACCAGCTGACCCTCACCTGACTGCTTTTGTAAGCTCTCCTCTAGCATGGCTCCACCCCAGCTCCTATCAGGGAACCCTATATTAACCTGTGCACTGCAAGCCAGCAGTGCTAATCAACCATTGTGTGTTAGCTTTCGTGTGTACTGGCTGTGTTTCCTATGTCTGATTCCAGTTAACCGACTTTGGCCTGTTCTCTACTATTCCTGTCTGCTAGTGACCCTGACCTTTGGCGTGTCCCTGACCATCCCTGTTTGCCTGTGACCCTGAACCTTGGCGTGTACTCTGTTGTCCTTGTCTGCTTGTGGCCCGGACCTTGGCTTATCCCTTACTTGCTTGTTGTTCCAGCCTGCTGCCTCTTTCCTCTTCTCCTGTAGTCTACCGTGAGCATGAGCTGTGAGATCCTGGGGGCCGCGACCTGGAGTCAGACTGCAGCGCAGTCCATCCTCACCACTAGAGGCTCTGGTGAACACCTGCTGGCTTTTAGACTTTGCGCCTGGGGAATCTATGCTCTAGCTCCCAGTGGGATCTGTGTTAGTGATCCAGTAGACCTGCTTCCTGAACCTCCCAGGGTTCAATCCACAGCAGTCAGTCCTAGGGTCCACTACCTAGCGGTGCACTTCCGATTCCTACAGAGTGCATCTGTCACCTAGCCTCAAGGTGACCTGACAGGCAGTCATCATTTCCAGGGCTTGAGTAACATGGCAGCAGGGTAGATTACTCACTCACACTGGTGACTTTGGACAATTGCAGATGGTCATGAAACAGGCGGAGGATCAGAGAGGGCCCTGGTGTCCCCAGGGTCAGAGATGGTAAATGGGAAGGGTCCTGGGCATCTGGATGCAGCTCAGCAGTGACCAACTAATCTATCTTGCATAGAATCATGTTTTCAACTGTATGCTTCTTTGTGCTATGTTGTGTTGGTAGCATATTCTGATCCTTGATTTGACAGTCTCTCCATCAAGAGGAACTGTCATGCTGTTGAGGTCATCTTTAATCATTGTCTCTTATTTCCAGACCATCAAACAAAAATGGTTAAATTAGCACATGTTGCTATTTGTATTTACAAAGACAGCAACACGTGAGCAGTAGCGCCACATCAAGGCTTCAACCCTTGCTACTGTCCATTCACACAACATTCATTCATGCAATCACGCACACTCTAGTCACTCTACACAACATTCATTACAAAAAAGGGTGATGGAAGGAATAAAGGGGAAAATTTGGATTGCTTAAAAAAATATAATTCTATTTAAATCTTGGGGTCACACCAAAGTCAAGTAGACAACTGCTATTGTGTCAAGTGGTAAGAAAATAAAAAAAATTATTTTCAACATTTGGATGGTTCCTCTGAGTCCCATCTATCTTCACTGTCCATTCACACAACATTCATTCATGCAATCACGCACACTCAAGCCACTCTAGTCCCATCTATCTTCACATGGTAACAATGATTCAAAGTTATTTGTTCCATCAAGTGGGGTGGTAGTTGTGAACGGTGTGGATTAAAGATATTCCCAGTAATAGAGAAAACTCTCTCACTTTGCACAGTGGTTGGAGGACAGGATAGTAGTTGCTGGGCAACCAGGCAAAGACCAGGCCACAAACTTTTCTTACCATCCCAATAGGTCAAAGGGTCCTCTGTAGGAAGCAAAGGTGCTTCATATAGGTAGGCCCTGACCCTTTCAGAGGCACTGCTCTCCTCTCGATTACCTGCTGCTTGACCTGCATCCACCAGATTGTCAAGTGCCTCTACCCAACATGCACATGCTCCACTCTGTTGTTTTTGAGTGATGGTGCCAGGCCTTGGAATAGCAGACATGGCAGGTGAATCTTCCAAACCGGCCTCATCCGTCGTACATCTCTGTTGCTGCAAATTCCAGCTCCTTTCAATCAATTTTTGTTTCCAGTAGGAGAGGCTGTTGTCTCTGAGTGCCAGTTTACCTTTGATCCTGGGATCACACAGGGAAGCCAGCATGAGTTCAGGGCTTTTGCGGACACGGTCATTTAGCCGATCTTTTAAGTTAGCTTGTAGCTTTCTGATGAAAGACGCTACATCGGCATGAAGTGGGCTGCCACAAACGGGCTCACTGTTTTCTAGGAACGATCCCATCTTATCTATGAGATAGGTAAACAAGGGTAAGTGAGGCCCGGAATAATGGAAAGAAGAGGAATAGTGCAGGGCCGGGCATGACAGTGTGTCTAGTGACACACATAGGGTTAAAAGTTTCATGGAGAGGTGGGGAGGAGATAACAGGAAAGTATGGGAGGAGTGGCCATATAAAAGAGGGGTGGAGCAAAAGCGGAGCAGTGTGCTGGGAAGGAGACACGAGGAGGCAGAATTTTCTCTGCTCCTCTGATACAATGGCCGACGTGGAGGAGATCTTGGCTCGTTTGCAGCGGGAGGCGGAGACGAACGGATCCGACTGGCTTAACAACCAGGTCGCAGCGATGCTCGGGGGGGAAGCAAGCCATGCAGTGAGAGGAGGTGAGCCGTCTGCGCGTGCGCGGAGATCGCGGCCTCCGGCGCGTTACTCGCCGGGGTCAGAACAAGGAGCAGGCCGTCTGGCACGGAGCCCGAGGGGGGAGCAGTCGACGCCGCCGGCTAAAAGGAGCAACAAGACAGACTATGCGGGGCCCGGGCGGGTTACACGCCGCGGTCAAGGTGCGGTGGGCGGGGCCACGGGCCAACATGGCGCCGCTTCCCTGCACGCTGGCACTGAAAGTTGGGATCCGACCAGCTCATCAGCTGCTCTGCACGAGCGGGGAAGGGGGGACAGAAGGGGGAGAACAGCGCCGAGAGCAGCAACATCTGGGTCGTGTGGATCGAGCAACGCCGCGGGTGGGCGGTGCTCACCCGGCGGGGGGGAGGTGTCCCAAGATGGCGGACGGAGCAGTGCCCAGGCTGGCCCAGTTGCAGGAAGTTCAGGGCAGCGGGGATCAGCAGCGGTTCGTAGCGGATTGCAGGCCCCACAACAGCGGGTGCTTACGCCCTCCAGGAGGGCTTCTCCTGGGGGGGCTACCTCTGACGCCAGTTCCAGTGCAAGGGGAACAGTCCGAAGATGAGGTGTCCGAAAAGGAGGAGGAGCCACGGCAGCCGGAACCGGCGAGGGAGAGCAGCACGGCGGCTGTTGGGAAGACTCCTGGTCAGCCTAGTAAGTCTAGTGATAACTTATCCTTTACTACTGCTTTGCAGGGTTTGTTAGGGGTGGTAGCAACGAATACAGGAGGGACGGTGACACCTTCGCAGAGTGGGATGGGCCAGGCTCCTGACCAACAACTGGCGGGTACGGCGTCCGCCAGTTCGGGGTCCGGAGGACAGCTCCAGGAGCTATTGGAGGGTCTACGGGTCCTAGTTGGACGATTTGGAGAGGGACCAGGGCAGGCTCCGCAAGGGGACGCACAAAGGGGGGCAGAGGGGGCTGCGGTCACAGAGGTGCCAGCTACCACGATGCCGGAGAAGGCGACGAACAAGGAAACGGCAGGTGAGAAGGGGACCGTAGAAGCTAAAGGCAGGACTGATGTGGTTAGGCTGGCGGATGCGGCAAAATGCGAGATATATGTTTGTTTCGAAGGCCCGCTAGGGGCACATTTGAAACCAGAAGTGCGAGAAAAAATTTATAAAGGGGAGTACGTAGAAATTTTCTCCTTGTTGCCATTGGAAAAGTTTAACCTGGATAGGGTTAAACCCGACGATTCCAAGAAGGAGGATGAGGAGAAGAGGCGATATAGATTGATACTGCGTACGTTTGTAAATTGGTTACAAGCGTTCGCTATCATGGCCAGTGTCATTGGCGAAAAGAACCCCGAACATTGTTCGGGGTTGTTTTGTTATATGGATGCTATAGGTGAGGCACACAGAGTGTACGGGGGAACTGCGTGGCTACGTTACGATGAGCAGTTTCGTCAACGCACGACTAGTGCGCCTCATTTAAAGTCCCAATTCCCCTTTTATTGCAAAATTTAGTACCGGGATGGAAGCTATTGGAAAGTTGGATCAGCAGTGTTCCCCTGCTATCTATGCGAGAGGTTTAACACATGCCCTAATTGGGGCTGAATTTCTGGAATAGTTATATATTCTGTACATATTATGTATGCCTTTATTTATTCTACATAATGTTAGCATTGATGGCATTTCCAGCACTGGTTGCTATATACAATTTTATTTTTTTGTTATTATCAACATTTTTGTGTTCTGTCATCCACTAATTCCCATTGCTCTGCCACTGCTCTGAGCCAGCATGTCTACTTGGCGTGGTTTTGCGTTGGGGCTTGTCTCTCCTCGGCGCGGGAGCTGCGATGCGCCCTGTGGATCCTTCCTCCCCCTCCCCTTTAGGATGCCTGGACGGATACCCCTCGGCGCATCGGCACCACGTTCCCTGCGTCATACGCGGGACGTCGATTCTGACGTCACCGCGCCGACGTTTGGAGCGTCATCTGCGTGATTACCATTGGGGGGAGGGTTCTGTGGCGCCAAACACTGAGCAATCATTCAGCTCAGGTGCGGACGCCGCTCCCCTCCTCCCGCAGGCTCACGCACGTGGCGTTGGCAGCATGTGTATACAGGTCCCCCAATCGGAGCCAGCAGCTTACACGGCCGGTCTCCCCTTGGGGTCTCTGCATACTAGCTGATTTCATCTTGCTAGTTGTGCATGATATGCAACATCAGGTAAACCGTTTCATGTCTACGCTTACCCTCACTGTCACGTTTTCTGCTCTGTTGCACCCTACACCTTGTTTCTTGTACTAGCTTTCTACACAATTCTTCACATTCCCCCTACCCATTAACTCATACATATCTAGATTTTTCACTATTTATTTTTTCAATCAGATCCCCTGTTTATTATACAACCTTCACTGCATTATCTACGAGCACTTTCCAAACACGGGTATCTCTGGGTACATTATTTATATTATTTCTCAACGTAATTTGCTCTATTCTAATTAATATTATTATACACCACTTCCAATATTCATTCCCAGATATCCTTTTCTGACAAGCTATGCCCCATCATTATTGTTACAATCATTCCCTTAACCAGATCTCCTTTATTATATGACTTCTATTGTATTACTCATCAGTATTCTTCATATACAAGTACCTTTGTATACATTATTTATACTATATAATACTCAATATAACCTACTCTGTTTTGAACGAATACTGATATACTATATTTTTTAACATTCATCCTCAGGTATTTCTACTCTCTGACAATCCATGTTTTATCATTGCTGCCATATGGAGATCTTCTCACTACCCATACATTGTCATTCTATTACCTGATGTCATCTAGACATCACATGCTGCCTCAGCTCCCGCCACGGGGTTTGTTGTCCCCGGCCCACTCCATGCCATCTGCCATGCGCCACGCTCAGTGTCAGGGTTGGTAAGTGCTTGTCTGGCCAACAATTTTTCCAGCATTTTTTGTTTTATTCCTCTCTATACGGATTGAGGTTGACTATACGTATATATTCTACAGGATTACTATGCATCAGCTCCTGATGAGTGGACAAAATCATCCACGAAACGCGTCGAGCTACAATTGATGCCAGAACTCTATCCATTGTTACCTTGATGTCATTAATTTATTAATACAGGGGGTCCCCGGGTTACAAACAAGTTAGGGACTAAAGGTTTGTTCTTAAGTTGAATCTGTTTGTAAGTCGGAACAGGTACATTTTTTAAGTGTAGCTCCAGCCAAAAAAACTATTTTTAAGCTTTTTGGATAGCATAGAGAAGGATTATCACCCCTGTAACATTTGTTTTTGCTGTGTGTGCCCCTGTTCAGAAGATTTCACCTCACTTTCTGTCCCAATGACAATTGGATTTTGAAAATTCTGGGTTGTTGTGGAAACAAGCCTTGGTGATAAAGCATCAGTGGAGGTACCTTTTCCCCATAATAGCCCTTACAGGAGTGAATTTCCCTTCCTAGGGGTAGATTTCCTCTCACTTCCTGTTGTCTCCCTCCGTTTGTAAGTAGGAGTCGTTTGTAAGTCGGATGTTTGTAACTAGGGGACCCCCTGTATCATGACTATATCATTTTGCTATGCAATTTTATTATCAGTTACCGGATATGCCATCCCTGGCACCTATAGGCTATATGTTATTTTATACTAACATTACTCTGACCATGATCTATTGAGTGTAATTATGTATTCTACTGCTTGTACCTTTCCACCTAATATGCCTATAATTTTGTGCCAATTATATATGTATGTCTGTATATACACATGAAATTCCTTTACTATATATTTACTAATACTAATAAAATTTCAATTTTAATCCTCCGCATTTCAAATTGCTTCATTTAAAGTCCCAAACTCCCTGTTATATATACCTGATTTCGGGATGGAGGCGACTAGTGCGCCTCATTTAAAGTCCCAATTCCCCTTTTATTGCAAAAGTTTCGTCAACGCAGAGCGGTGCGTCCGGCTCTGCCTTGGGACCATAAGGATATTGGCCTATGGATGAGACTGATGTCGTCGGCTAGGGCCCCGCCTCAGTTATTTCAGGGGGGTGCCGGGGGTACTCATTCCTCAGGACTACCGTCCGGCAGAAAATGGGGGGTGTGCTGGCAGTTTAATGAGGGATCATGTAAGTTTGGGGGATCGTGCAAATTCAAGCACGAATGTTCAGGGTGTGGGGGAGCCCACACCCTGGCTCGGTGTTTCAAAAAAGGTAAGCGTGCAGGGGAGTCTGCTCACAAGAGGGAGGACGCCGGTGAAGGTGGAAAGGATGCAGCCTTTCCTAAGTAAGTATCCGGATAGGAAAGCGGCGTTACTGATCACCGAGGGGTTTAGGGAGGGGTTCAAAATACCGTGTTCATTGGAGGTAGTTCCTCCAGTAGCACGGAATTTAAAATCTGCATTACAACACCCGGGGGTGGTGGGGGAGAAATTGGCAAAGGAAGTGACTTTAGGACGGATGGGCGGCCCGTTTGGGTCAAAACCATTAAAAGACTTGGTGGTGTCTCCACTGGGTGTGGTGCCAAAGAAAGAGCCAAATAAGTTTCGGTTAATTCACCACTTATCATTTCCAAAAGGGGGCTCGGTTAATGATTTCATTGACCCAGACGCATGCACCGTGTCATACACTTCGTTTGATGCGGCAGTTCGATGGGTCAGGCGATATGGAAAGGGGGCACTGATGGCAAAAGCTGATATTGAGGCGGCGTTTAGGCTGCTTCCAGTACACCCGGACAGCTTTTGGCTGTTGGGATGCCACTGGCAGGAACAATTTTATGTGGACAAATGCTTGCCTATGGGTTGCTCCATTTCCTGCGCCATGTTTGAAGTTTTCAGTTCCTTTTTGGAGTGGGTGGTAAGGGAAGTGTCCGGGCTTGAATCTATGATACACTACTTAGATGACTTCCTATGCATAGGCCCCCCTTCTTCCAGTGTGTGTGCGATTTTATTGTCAACATTGCAGCACATTGCAGAACGGTTTGGAGTTCCCCTGGCTGCTGAAAAAACTGAGGGCCCCACCACAGAACTTAGTTTCTTGGGCATTGTTATTGATTCAATGGCAATGGAATGTAGGTTACTGCAAGAAAAGTTAGTGGACTTGCAGACAGAAATACGGCGGATCCATGAGATGAAGAAAATACAGGTGCAGGATCTTCAATCTTTGCTTGGTAAGTTGAACTTTGCTTGCAGGATCATACCCATGGGTAGGGTTTTTTGCCGATGGCTGTCGGCGGCTACAGCTGGGGTAAAAGCACCGGCCCATTTCATTAGGCTTAAAAAAGAACAACGGGAGGACCTAAAGGTATGGTATCACTTTTTGACTGAGTACAACGGGAAGTCGGTATGGATGTCGGGTCCAGTAAGTAATTTCCATGTGGAGTTGGTTACAGACGCGGCGGGATCTACTGGATATGGGGCGTTTTTTCAGGGGCAATGGAGCGCGGAACCATGGCCAAAAATCCTGGGTGGAAGCAGGGTTCCTTCGTAACTTGGTACTACTGGAATTGTTTCCAGTAGTACTGGCTATGGAGTTGTGGGGACGGTCTTGTCAGAATTTAAAGTTGAGATTGAACTGCGACAATATGGGAGTGGTGCAGGTAGTCAATCGCATGTCAGCGTCTTCCCAACCTGTCATAAGGCTACTACGACAGTTGGTATTGCGGTGCTTGCAATTGAATATTTTCATATACGCTGTACATATACCAGGGATTGACAACACACTGGCTGATTCGCTGTCTCGCTTCCAGTGGGACAAGTTCAGGGAATTAGCTCCGGCTGCAGAGAAGGAAGGAATTCCTTGCCCGGGTTGGATCTGGGAGCTGGCCTTGGAGTCGCCGCAGGATGGATACAACAGTCTGTGAGTGAGTCCACATGGGCGGTCTATGTGAAGGTATGGAAAGAATGGTTGGGACTTGTCCGGGAAGCTGGGGCGGAGGAAGACAGCGGGGAGGTGAGATTATTGGTCCTTTATTTTGTGTCCAGGAACATGGAAAACGGTGTGGCGGTATCGTCTATTGGTAAGAAGTTGGCGGCACTGTCGTTTCTGTGTAAGTTGCAGGGGACGTAGGATTGGACGAAGGAATTTTGGGTGAGGCAGGCATTAAAAGGGTACTGGAGGGGTCACAAAAAAAGGGACAACCGTCGGCTGGTCACTTTCGCAAACCTGTCGGCAATTTGTGAACAGCTGGGGTCGGTGTGTAACTCAAGTTATGAGTGCTTACTGTTTACAGCGGCTTTTTCGCTGGCGTTTTTTGGGGCTTTTCGGATAGGGGAGTTGGTCAGCCCGTCCAGAAAGGACGCGGGGGGTATTTTGGTACAGGATGTGCGGTCATACACGGATAAGGTGTGTTTACGGCTGAGGAGGTCAAAAACGGATCAATTAGGAAAAGGCATAGATGTGTGGCTGCATGCCTTGCCAGGATCAACAGTGTGTCCGGTGAGGACGGTTGGTGATTTTGGAAAGATTAGACCGGCAGGTGAGGGACCATTTTTATGTCATGAGGATGGTTCTTACTTATCAAGGTTTCAATTTGTGGTAGTGTTTCGGAAATGCTTATCGGTGATTGGTTTGGATGGGAAGGCATACGCCTCACACTCCTTCCGCATTGGGGCGGCTACAGAAGCTGCCAGATGCGGGTTGGATGAGGCAGCTGTGCGGAGGATTGGTAGATGGGAATCAAAGAGATTCCGTACATACATTCGCCCTCAATTAGCAGTGGAATAAAAAAAAAAAAGAAATGTATATTTAATAATTTTGGTTGTTTCACACACAGGTAGTGGGGTTTGTTTTGTTGCGTTGGTGATATCACCCTGCCTTGTTGTCTTTTCGTTTCAGATGGAGTGTCTCCACGCCTCGTCTGGATACTGAGACACTCCTACATTTGTTGGGGGGCAAGGAGAGGTGATGCGAGACCAGACGGGCGTCAGTTAGGCATATCACGGAGTGAGGCTTTTATCAGGTGGCTGGGGAGACCAGGAATGATGTGGGGTAGAGTGGTTTCAGAGGTGGAACGATATGCGTGGCTAGACAGGCCTCCGGATGTGTTGGTCATACACGCTGGAGGTAACGATTTGGGAGTGCGTATGGTCAGGGAACTGATAGCAGATGTGAAAGCTGATCTGTAGCACTTACACATTGTTGTTCATTGTTGTTATGGTCTGATATTGTGGCACGAACTTTGTGGCGCAATGCAAGGTCTGTGGTGCGAATCAACAAGGCTCGTATACGAGTCAATAAGGTGGTGGGGAGGTTTTTGGTTCAGCAAGGGGGCATGGTGATTCTCCATAGAGAGTGGGAGATAAATGTAGGCCTCTATTTGCGAAGAGATGGGGTTCACCTCACAGATGTGGGGACGGATCTATGGACCATGGGGTTGCAGGAAGGAATACAACGGGCCTTGAGGGTATGGAGGGGCCCTTAAGGATAAGGTTTCATCCTTTCGGGCTGTGGCTGGTTTGTTGCTGTTGGTCAGTGACGGTAGCGGTAAATAAAACGTGGTAAAAGGGGTGGGGGGTCAGCAATAGTATGGCCCCTCCTGTGTATTCCTGAAAGGAATACCGGTATGTTGCACTGCGGGAGGGGGTTGTCTCCGAGCGGCACAGCTGGAGGCCTTATCAGTTTTGAAACATGTTCCTGCAGTGTACTGTTTGCATATGTGGTGGAAAAGGGGTAGCTCCGTCATTGACCAACAGATTGGGTTAAAACATGTTGTTTTATCTGAGGTTATACGTTATTTATATATTTAAGTTGATATTGAAGGTATTTATACAGTTGTTTAATAAAAGAGGCTGTTGTGGCCATTTATACTCCAGAAGAAAGGTGTGGTCTCATTATTTAGGTTGGTAAAAGGGTGGAGTATGATTGCTAACAGTATGGGATAAGATGGGGTACATCTGGACTACACTAGTAAAGTGAGGCCCGGAATAATGGAAAGAAGAGGAATAGTGCAGAGCCGGGCATGACAGTGTGCCTAGTGACACACATAGGGTTAAAGTTTCATGGAGAGGTGGGGAGGAGATAACAGGAAAGTAAGGGAGGAGTGGCCATATAAAAGAGGGGTGGAGCAAAAGCGGAGCAGTGTTCTGGGATGGAGACACGAGGAGGCAGAATTTCCCACCCTCCCTCCCTGTGTAATGTGTTGTTAGTGTTGTTAATGTGTGTGTTTATTTTTCAGGATCGGAAGAAGTTTGTCGTCATGACAGCTGGGTGGTGGCTGGTTTGTTGCTGTTGGTCGGTGACGGTAGCGGTAAATAAAATGTGGTAAAAGGGGTGGGGGGTCAGCAATAGTATGGCCCCTCCTGTCAGGGGCGTAACTAGAAATAGCAGGGCCCCATAGCAAAATGTTGTAGGCCGCCCCCCTGCAAACAGCCCCCCCCCACAGCTGCCCTAGTGTCAATGCAGCGTGACCTGTGCCACATACAGCATGACCTGTGCACAATGCAGCGTGACCTGTGCCCAATACAGCGTGACCTATGCCCAATACAGCGTAACCTGTGCCCAATACAGCCTGGTCTGCCTGTGCCCCATACAGCCCCACCTATGCAGAGGAAGAGGCAATCCACCCGGATCAGCAGAGAGCGGGATTGCCTGCTGTAATAGCTTTCATTTGAATTTCCTGTCTTCCCGGGGCTCATCGTCACATAGCCCCACCTCTTGGCCCGACGCCTTTGATGACGTCACATGTCCCTCATTGGATAGGTGTTCTGTCTATCAAAGGCACCGGGCCAAAAGGTGGAGCTATGTGACGTGAGCCCCGGGAACACTGGAAGTTCTAATGAAAGCTCTTACATCGGGCAATTCAGATCTCTGCTGATACAGACAGCTCGCCTCTTCCTTTCCTCTCTCTTCCCCTGGCTGGGAGACTGTGCTGGTGGTGCTCTTATCCTCACTGGGCCCCACTCGGCTGCGGGCCCCATAGCGCCCGCATGGGTCGCTATAGTGGTAGTTACGCCCCTGCCTCCTTTGTATTCCTGAAAGGAATACCGGTATGTTGCACTGCGAGAGGGGGTTGTCTCCGAGCGGCACAGCTGGAGGCCTTATCAGTTTTGAAACATGTTCCTGCAGTGTACTGTTTGGATATGTGGTGGAAAAGGGGTAGCTCCGTCATTGACCAACAGATTGGGTTAAAACATGTTGTTTTATCTGAGGTTATACATTATTTATATATTTAAGTTGATATTGGAGGTATTTATACAGTTGTTTAATAAAAGAGGCTGTTGTGGCCATTTATACTCCAGAAGAAAGGTGTGGTCTCATTATTTAGGTTGGTAAAAGGGTGGAGTATGGTGGCTAACAGTATGGGATAAGATGGGGTACATCTGGACTACACTAGTCAAGTGAGGCCCGGAATAATGGAAAGAAGAGGAATAGTGCAGGGCCGGGCATGACAGTGTGTCTAGTGACACACATAGGGTTAAAGTTTCATGGAGAGGTGGGGAGGAGATAACAGGAAAGTAAGGGAGGAGTGGCCATATAAAAGAGGGGTGGAGCGAAAGCGGAGCAGTGTGCTGGGAAGGAGACACGAGGAGGCAGAATTTCCCACCCTCCCTCCCTGTGTAATGTGTTGTTAGTGTTGTTAATGTGTGTGTTTACTAAGTATAAAATTGATGCGCTTTAAATAAATAGTGCACAATATGCTGCTGCGACTAAGCTTAAATCCAGGAATAAAAAATGCATACATGTGAATAAAATAGATAAATAATTATGGTGCTAATACATGTGTTAAAATTGCCAAAATAAATCTTCAAATTGGTGATGTGACGGTGAATATAAATAAAATAATAATGACACTCTGAGTACAATGTCCAGGCAGAGATAAATAGTGGGGGAAAGTAAAAATAATTAAACAGTTCCTTCCCTTAATCCAGATTGATTGACTCACTGGGTTAGATCGTTTGTATCAGGATATTTAGTTTTTCTTGCATCCCACTTTAGCCATAATACTGCTGGTGATTTGGCTCTCAGGATAAAGGTTTTATGCAAAGCAAGCAAAGAAAAAATAGATCATTGTGCAGTGAACTTACTAGATAGTACATAAGCAAAACAGGGACAAGAGATACACTCACAAACTCCCGGTCTATTAGAAGCATTCAAATATGCAGATTGCAGTCAGCCGCTGTGGACGAGGTTTCCCATAGAGAAACAGCTGCTGTTAACCTTCAGGTGTATTGCAGCACTGAACGTCCTAAGCTCCTCCCACACGTTGCATCACTGACACGTGACTTTTTCAAGGATAAATACAGGAAGCCACGGCCTCTGTATTTAAGTCCTATGGCATTGTGGTTACCATGGAGACAGTGCTGTGTTCATTGGATCATCATACTAGTTTCTGCTACTAATGACATGTAAATATTTTGGCTTAAGCCTTATTTAATTGTTTTACAAATTGTTAAAAGGGGAACATATATTTATAAATACAGGTTTGCAAACAAATATAGAACACTTCCAGATAAAGAATAAGAACATAAAAATGGACCTAATTAGTGAGGTCACGAAACTCCCTCCAGTGGTAAATAGTGTTACTACACATTCAATGTTAACACATCAGATCGCATGTCATTACATACTGGGATAGATAGCAAAATCACTAATATGTATGTTTCCGCAAGTAAAATACCAATTGATCCACATTGTGTAGTTACTAGCAACATATTGGATAGGCCCGTATTAAACTCACATCCACTAGTGAAAATTATATAAAAAATATAAAAAAAATATTAAAATAAAAGATTAAGGTTATATTGTTGCGCCACTAGTTCGCCATTGCAACAATGTTTAAAAAAAAAAAAAAATTTATATTGAAAAATTAAATTAAAATACTAAATAATTTAAAATACATAATTGACTAGATGCACAACCCAAATGTTTGATACTATACACTCATTTACAGTAAAATCAAATATATGATCCCTATGATATTATAAAAAATAAATAATAAAAATTAATTTTATTTAAAATAAATACTAAAATATAGACTATCGTTATTATGTGTGTGTTTATTTTTCAGGATCGGAAGAAGTTGGTCGTCATGACAGCTGGGTGGTGGCTGGTTTGTTGCTGTTGGTCGGTGACGGTAGCGGTAAATAAAATGTGGTAAAAGGGGTGGGGGGTCAGCAATAGTATGGCCCCTCCTGTGTATTCCTAAAAGGAATAGCGATATGTTGCACTGTGAGAGGGGGTTGTCTCCGAGCGGCACAGCTGGAGGCCTTATCAGTTTTGAAACATGTTCCTGCAGTGTACTGTTTGGATATGTGGTGGAAAAGGGGTAGCTCCGTCATTGACCAACAGATTGGGTTAAAACATGTTGTTTTATCTGAGGTTATACGTTATTTATATATTTAAGTTGATATTGGAGGTATTTATACAATTGTTTAATAAAAGAGGCTGTTGTGGCCATTTATACTCCAGAAGAAAGGTGTGGTCTCATTATTTAGGTTGGTAAAAGGGTGGAGTATGGTGGCTAACAGAATGGGATAAGATGGGGTACATCTGGACTACACTAGTCATGACCTGTCCTAGGCTGGCATTGCTCTGACTCAAGTTTTCCGTCACATTCCGAAAGGGTTTTAAGACATAAACGAGCTGCCCAATTATACACCAGTCATCACGTCCCAGTGTGGAATCAATCCCGATGCTGTGGCGGGATGATAGATTGTGGATGGCTGTCTTTTGCTCCAAAATGCGTTCCAGCATTTCCAGGGTATAGTTCCACCGAGTGCTGACATCTTGTTTCAGGCGATGTATGGATGTTGATTGTTCTTGCTCCTCCCTCAACAGTTGACTAGCCCCTACACTGCGGTGGAAATGCCCTGCAATCTTTCTGCAAAGGTCCAAGATTTGAGCAATCTTGTTGTTTTTCTCCACTGGTATTGCACCCTTGACCACGTCTGTCACAATGAACCCAACATTGGCCAACATTGATCTAATTGCCCGCAATATGTTGGCAGAGCTGTGTTGGTCATCACGGACTTCTGTGTGGAGCAGAAAAGCTTGATAACCCTGCTGGTCTTGCGCTGCAGACCTGCTTCCTGATGGAGTTTGAACTCTTACACCAGTGCCACCACCAACAGGCACAGTGACCTGCCACCAGTGTGCAGTCAAAGACAGGAAAGCGTGTTGACCACTGGGAGCTGTCCACAAATCAGTTGTCAAATGAATTGTCTGACCCTCGGCTTTGGCCATTTTTTCCTTCAATAATCCAACGCATGAGTGGTATAGTGCTGGAATAATCTTTCTGCTGAAAGTTGTTCGTGCAGGAACAACGTATCGTGGAGCAAGGGCATGCATGAGCTGTTTATACGGCTCCCCTTCAATCATGCAATCATGCAAAAAGAGGCTCCTCCAACAGCAATGAATTGGCCAATGAGGCGGGTGATCTTGTTGGCCTGCTGGTTTGACATGCCCTTGGAACTAAAGCCAACAAAACTATCGAGGGTAGGCTGATGATGTCCTTGGGAGGATGAGGAGCCTGATTGGGACTGCAGTGGAACTACTGCACGTGGACGGGTTGTATTAATTGAACCCTCTCTATTGCCTCCTGTGCTCTGAGTAAGTGGTGTGCTTGAGGAGGTACCACCAGTACAGTCAGAGTCCGTTATGCTGCTTCCTGCGCTACCATCTTCTTTTTCTGCCTCTGCATGCAGTAGAGTGGTGGTAATTTTTAAGGTGTAGGTTCATACCAGCATTGGTTAAATGACCTAACTTTTTAACCCTACTTGCTTCCCACACAATTTACACTTGGCAAAGAACCCGCCTTCCAATGTTTGAAAGTATTTCCAAACCTTGCTGCGGCGGGATGCAGCCCCTTGACCCTGTTGATATCTATTTAGGGCTGATATAGCTGCAGCAGGTAGCACACCAGTGGTGGAAGCTGTTGCCACTACAGTTACACTTGGTGAACTAGAACTAGTGCTGCTAATGGCAGGGGTGCTGGGGACTAGGAGGTCAGTGATATCATCACAGGGTTCTTGCATAATAACAGAGGGAGAAGGGGAGTTAGCAGCAGATGAAAAAAGTGGACTGCTACCTGTCCTACTCCTCACAGAATATCCCACTTGCACTTTCTCCAGGTCAAGCTGTAAGTCCTGTGGGCTAAGATTGTATAAAACATCCGCAGTGTTTGGGGAAAGAGGAGCATCACATTCTAAATCATCTTCTTGGGCCAATGAAGAAAAAGTCTCACACTCTGTCTCTGCTGCTGTCTCCCTCAATTGCTTCTTTGGGGAGCTGGGCAGTGGCACTGGTAGTGTGATTGGTGGTGGTGACTATAAAGGCAACCCCACTTTACTTGGTTTCTTGCCTATTCCATAAAAATATGCAGCCATGACACCTGTAGAAGTGGAAGGAGGCGCTGCACTGGCAGTGGAAGTGGCAGCAGATGTTGGTGGTCTGACAGGAAAAGTAATATTAGAAGAACTGGGGGTGGTGGAACTAGCTTTGCTGGTGGCACTGGCGGTGACACCCACTGCTGTGGACAGCATGTTGGTGGCGGCAGAAGTGTCAGAGGCACTAGTAGCAGAGACCCTGACACTTTTTTTAGCAAGGCGTCCACTGCAACCGCGACCACGACCACTACTTCTACCAGCCTTCACTTTTACATTAGAACGGTACATTTCTGAACTTTACAGCAACTGCAAGTCAGAAAATGGACTGGAGTGGAGATAGGATATATAGAATCTCAATCTATAAATCACCCCCCACCACAACACGGGCAGCCTCTGAGGCTATCACAACACTAGCAGCAACACTAGTATCACTAGTCTATCTATCAAGTTCACAACACAGATGTAGCTTGCTTCACTACTGTTCTGCTGCTGTGCTTAGCTTATGCTCAAATGAAATAGTTCAGGTTCTCTGACAAAGTGACAATGAATTCAAACGGACCAGCTAAGATTGACTGTTCTGAAATTAATCAGCGTGTCTGTTTCTCTCTGCTAGCAAATCGTAAGTGACACTAAGTTGGCTGTACATGCGGTTCTAGCTATTTTACTGCCCCTCCTCTTTGGTTACAATTGGCCAATAACCATCATCATCAATATTTTTATTTTACTTAATTTTTCTCTCTACTTCGAATCTTTTCTCTCTATGTCGAATCTTCTCTCTCTATGTCGAATCTTTTCTCTCTATGTCGAATCTTTTCGAATAATCTTGGACTACTATGGTGGATAGACTATAGAGTTAAGGTTAGGCACATTCGACCACAGGTTCGATAGACACAAATTGTTATTGTTAGCGTCATGTCGAATCTCCTCTCTATATCGAACTGTTGTCACAACGAAAATGAAAATAAAGCATTTGTTTATGTCGGATCTTTCGTTTTTCGGAATCTGTTCTTTCGTTATCGTTTGTCAAAACGATAACGAAAATACCTGAAATTCGGACGAAAATGCATTCAGACGAAAACGAATGCACATGTCTATTGTAAAGGAATATAAAGAAAATCTGTCATGGCTCTATACATGTATATAGGAGTATAAAGAGGACCTGTCATGGCTCTATACATATATATAGGAGTATAAAGAGGACCTGTCATGACACTATACATGCGTATAGGAGTATAAAGAGGACCTGTCATGGTTGTTTACATGTATAGGAGTGTAAAGAGGACCTGTCATGACACTATACATGCATATAGGAGTATAAAGAGGACCTGTCATGGTTGTTTACATGTATAGGAGTATAAAGAGGACCTGCCATGGCTCTATACATTTATATAGGAGAATAAAGAGAACCTGTCATGGCTCAGTCTATACATGTATAAAGGAGTATAAAGAGGACTGGTCATGGCACTATACATGTATATAGGGGTAGAAAGAGAACCTGTCATGGCTCTATACATGTAAAGGAATATAAAGAGGACCTGTCATGGCTCTATATATGTTTATAGGAGTAAAAAGAGGACCTGTGATGGCTCTATACATGTATAGGAGTATAAAGAGGACCTGTCATGGTTGTTTACATGTATAGGAGTATAAAGAGGACCTGTCATGGCTCTATACATGTATAAAGTAGTATAAAGAGGACCTGTCAGGGCTCTATACATGTATATAGGGGTATAAAGAGGACATGTCTTGGCTTTATACATGTATAAAGTGGACCTGTCATGGCTCTATATATGTATATAAGAGAATAAAGGGGACCGGTCATGACGGTCTACATTTATAGGAGTATAAAGAGGACCTGTCATGGTATTATACATGTATATAGGGGTAGAAAGAGAACCTGTCATGGCTCTATACATGTAAGGAAATATAAAGAGGACCTGCCATGGCTCTACACATGTTTATAGGAGTATAAAGAGGACCTGTCATGGCTCTATACGTGTATATAGGAGTATAAAAGAACCTGTCAGGGCTCTATACATGTATATAGGAGTATAAAAGGATGAGTCATGGCTCAATACATGTACAGTCAGGTCAATAAATATTGGAACATCGACACAATTCTAATCTTTTTGGCTCTATATACCATCACAATGGATTTGAAATGAAACAAACAGGATGTGCTTTAACTGCAGACTTTCAGCTTTAATTTGAGGGTATTTACATCCAAATCAGGTGAAAGGTGTAGGAATTACAACAGTTTGTATATGTGCCTCCCACTTTTTAAGGGACCAAAAGTAATGGGACAGATTAACAATCATCCATCAAACTTTCACTCTTTAATACTTGGTTGCAAATCCTTTGCAGTCAATTACAGCCTGAAGTCTGGAACGCGTAGACATCACCAGACGCTGGGTTTCATCCCTGGTGTGGTGATGCTCTGCCAGGCCTCTACTGCAACTGTCTTCAGTTCCTGCTTGTTCTTGGGGCATTTTCCCTTCAGTTTTGTCTTCAGCAAATGAAATGCATGCTCAATCGGATTCCATAGTTGCCAACAGTCCCGATTTTCCCGGGACAATCCCGATTTTGGGACCTTCGTCCCGATTGGAGGCTGTCCCGAATCTGGATTTTCCTTAAGGAAAATCGGGAATGTTGTTTTTTTTGTTTTTTTTGAGCAGCGGGCTCCAGCAAAATGGCGGCCGGCGCCGCCGCTCTATCTTCCTCTAGTGTTGAGTGGAGAGGGGAAGGGGGCTCGATCCGTGCAGCCATTGAAGCGGCTTCTTTAGCTGCACGGCCCCTCCCCTCTCCACTGAAGCGAGCGCCGTCGCCGTGTCTTTCTGAAAGTTCCCAAGCCCCGTACTGTGCAAGCACTGCGCCTGCGCAGTACAGGGGGTCCTCCATTGCCGAGGGGAACTTTCTCGGCAGAACACCGGCCGCTCCTGCACTGAGCGGGGGCCGGGCTGCATTGAGGGGGGCTGCACTGAGGGGGGCTGCAGTAACTGAGGGGGGCTGCACTAACTGAGGGTGGGCTGCACTGAGGGGGGCTGCACTAACTGAGGGGGGCTGCACTGAGGGGGGTCTGCACTAATAGAGGGGGGCTGCACTGAGGGGGGCTGCACTAATAGAGGGGGGCTGCACTGAGGGGGGCTGCACTAATAGAGGGGGGGGCTGCACTGAGGGGGGTCTGCACTAATAGAGGGGGGCTGCACTGAGGGGGGGCTGCACTAATAGAGGGGGGCTGCACTAATAGAGGGGGGGCTGCACTGAGGGAGGGTCTGCACTAACAGAGGGGGGGCTGCAATAATAGAGGGGAGTCTGCACTAATAGAGGGGGGTCTGCACTGATGGAGGGGATCTGCACTGATGGAGGGGGTCTGCACTGAGGGGGTTTATACAGACTCTGGCGGGTGCACCTGATGCAAGGACAGACTCTGGCGGGGGCACCTGATGCAAGGACAGACTCTGGCGGGGGCACCTGATGCAAGGACAGACTCTGCTGGTGGCACCTGATGCAAGGACAGACTCTGCTGGTGGCACGTGATGCAAGGACAGACTCTGCCGGGGGCATCTGATGCAAGGACAGACTCTGCTGGTGGCACCTGATGCAAGGACAAACTCTGCCGGGGACCCCTAATGCAAGGACAAAACTCTGCTGGTGGCAGGCGACGTGGCTAGTGACACGCTCAGGGATCCCACTGATTCAGCATTATGGTGAGTTGAATGATTTAATTTTATATTACAATGTAATAATAGAAATAATGTGCTTCAATCATCCTGACACCATAACAACCATGGTGCCGGGATGATTGAAGCGTTAACACCAGGCGTTTGGAGTATCTTTATCTGCTGATTGTTAAACTTTCTAGAATACACATATTTCTATTGTGTAGGATCTGGGGCTGCTGTCCCGTCGTTTCCCTCTCCCCCTTTCCTTCTCCCCCTTTCCCTCTCCATCCCTCATTCATCTCAGACTCTAACCACACCCTCTTTAACCATGCCCATTAAGCCAAGCCCACTTTCACATAAACCACGCCCACTTTCATGTAAGCCACACCCACTTTTCACATAAGCCACACCCATTTTTCGCTGCAGCGCGCCCAGAGCGCCGCACTTATGGATTTTTTGCTAAGCCACGCCTACAAATGAATGCCCCACCCCCTAATTATTGTACAGCTCCGCCTACAGCCAAAAAAGTGTCCCACATATTTTTTTTTCAATGTTGGCAAATATGGGATTCAGGTCAGGTGATTGACTTGACCATTGCATAACATTCCACTTCTTTCCCTTAAAAACTCTTTGGTTGCTTTCACAGTATGCTTTGGGTCATTGTCCATCTGCACTGTGAAGTGCTGAAGCATTTTGCTGAATATGAGCAGATAATATTGCCCGAAACACTTCAGAATTCATCCTGCTGCTTTTGTCAGCAGTCACATCATCAATAAATACAAGAGAACCAGTTCCATTGGCAGCCATGCATGTCCATGCCATGACACTGCCACCACCATGCTTCACTGATGAGGTGGTTTGCTTTAGATCATGAGCAGTTCCTTTCCTTCTCCATACTCTTCTCTTCCCATCACTCTGGTACAAGTTGATACTGGTCTCATGTCTACATAGGATGTTGTTCCAGAACTGTGAAGGCTTTTTTAGATGTTGTTTGGCAAACTCTAATCTGGCCTTCCTGTTTTTGAGGCTCACCAATGGTTTACATCTTGTGGTGAACCCTCTGTATTCACTCTGGTGAAGTCTTCTCTTGATTGTTGACTTTGACACATATACACCTACCTCCTGGAGAGTGTTCTTGATCTAGCCAACTGTTGTGAAGGGTGTTTTCTTCACCAGGGAAAGAATTCTTCGGTCATCCACCACAGTTGTTTTCCGTGGTCTTCCAGGTCTTTTGGTGTTGCTGAGCTCACCGATGTGTTCTTTCTTTTTTAGGATGTTCCAAACAGCTGATTTGGCTACATCTAAAGTTTTTGCTATCTCTCTGATGGGTTTGTTTTGTTTTTTGAGCCTAATGATGGCTTGCTTCACTGACAGTGACAGCTCTTTGGATCTCATATTGAGAGTTGACAGCAACAGATTCCAAATGCAAATAGCACACTTGAAATTAATTCTGGACTTTTTATCTGCTCCTTGTAAATGGGATAATGAGGGAATAACACACACCTGGCCATGGAACAGCTGAGCAGCCAATTGTC
This sequence comes from Aquarana catesbeiana, assembly GCF_042186555.1. NCBI lineage: Eukaryota > Metazoa > Chordata > Amphibia > Anura > Ranidae > Aquarana > Aquarana catesbeiana. The sequence goes on along the minus strand of NC_133335.1, from coordinate 113,814,971 downwards.
CCATTACTTTTGGTCCCTTAAAAAGTGGGAGACGCATATACAAACTGTTGGAATTCCTACACCGTTCACCTGATTTGGATGCAAATACCCTCAAATTAAAGCTGAAAGTCTGCAGTTAAAGCACATCTTGTTCTTTTCATTTCAAATCCATTGTGGTAGTGTATAGAGCCAAAAAGATTAGAATTGTGTCGATGTCCCAATATTTATGGAGCTGACTGTATGTAGGAATATAAAGAAAACCTGTCATGGCTCTATCCATGTATATAGGAGTATAAAAGGACCTGTGCGTGGCTGGAGGCCGCAATGTCTGCCGGCCACCCACGATCGCTCCACAGAGAGCCAGAACGGGCATCTGTCAATGTAAACAGACAGATCCCCATTCTGACAGGGGAGGAGAGACAGTTCTGCTGTTCCTAGTGATTAGGAACAGAGATCTCTCTCCTCCTCCAGTCAGTCCCATCCCCCTACAGTTAAAAACATCTCCCAGGGAACACATTTGTGACATTTATACAGTAATCAGTGCATTTTTATAGCACAGATTGCTATATAAATGTCAATAGTTGCAAAAATGTTTCAAAAGCGTCCGATCTGTCCAACGCAATGTCGCAGTCCCACTAAAAATCGCAGATCACCGCAATTACTAGTAAGGAAAATAAAATAATAAAAATCCCATAAATCTATCCCCTATTTTGTAGACGCTATAACTTTTGCGCAAACCAAAAATAAATCATACCCACCAAAAGGCCCCCACATTCATTATTTTATATCATGATAACTAAGGGGTACGGTCATGGCCGTCTACATGTATAGGAGTATAAAGGGGACCTGTCATGACTCTATACATGTATATAGGTCAATGAAGAGGATTTGTCATGGCTCTATACACGTATATATAGGAGTATAAACAGGACCTGTCATGGCACTATAAGCATATATAGGAGTATAAAGGGGACCTGTCATGGCTCTATACATGTATAAAGGAGTATAGAGAGGACCGGTCATGGCACTATATGTGTATATATAAGTATAACAAGGACCGGTCATGGCTCTATACATGTATATAGGGGTAGAAAGAGAACCTGTCATGGCTCTATACATGTAAAGGAATATAAAGAAAATCTGTCATGGCTCTATACATGTATATAGGAGTATAAAGAGGACCGTCATGGCTCTATACATATATATAGGAGTATAAAGAGGACCTGTCATGGCTCTATATATGTATATAGGAGTATAAAGAGGACCTGTCATGGCTCTATACATGTATGTAGAAGTATTAAGAGGACCTAGCATGGCTCTATACATGTTTATAGAAGTATACAGAGGACCTGTCATTGTTGTTTACATGTATATGAGTATAAAGAGAACCTGTCCTGGCTCTATACATGTATAAAGTGTCCCTGTCATGGCTCTACACATGTATGTAGGAGTATAAAGAGGATCTGTCATGGCTCTATACATGTATATAGGAGTATAAAGGGTACCGGTCATGGCGGTCTACATGTATAGGAGTATAAAGAGGACCTGTCATGGCTCAATACATGTACAGACAGGTCCATAAATATTGGGACATCAACACAATTCTAATCTTTTTGGCTCTATACACCATCACAATGGATTTGAAATGAAACAAACAGGATGTGTTTAACTGCAGACTTTCAGCTTTAACTTGAGGGTATTTACAGCTAAATCAGGTGAAAGGTGTAGGAATTACAACAGTTTGTATATGTGTCTCCCACTTTTTAAAGGACCAAAAGTAATGGGACAGATTAACAATCATCCATCAAACTTTCACTTTTTAATACTTGGTTGCAAATCCTTTGCAGTCAATTACAGCCTGAAGTCTGGAACGCATAGACATCACCAGACGCTGGGTTTCAACCCTGGTGTGGTGATGCTCTGCCAGGCCTCTACTGCAACTGTCTTCAGTTCCTGCTTGTTCTTGGGGCATTTTTCCTTCAGTTTTGTCTTCAGCAAATGAAATGCATGCTCAATCGGATTCAGGTCAGGTGATTGACTTGGCCATTGCATAACATTCCACTTCTTTCCCTTAAAAAACTCTTTGGTTGCTTTCACAGTATGCTTTGGGTCATTGTCCATCTGCACTGTGAAGCGCTGTTCAATGAGTTCTGAAGCATTTTGCTGAATATGAGCAGATAATATTGCCCGAAACACTTCAGAATTCATCCTGCTGCTTTTGTCAGCAGCCACATCATCAATAAATACAAGAGAACCAGTTCCATTGGCAGCCATGCATGCCCATGCCATGATACTACCACCACCATGCTTCACTGATGAGGTGGTATGCTTTGGATCATGAGCAGTTCCTTTCCTTCTCCATACTCTTCTCTTCCCATCACTCTGGTACAATATTGGTCTCATCTCTCCATTGTATGTTGTTCCAAAACTGTGAAGGCTTTTTTAGATGTTGTTTGGCAAACTCTAATCTGGCCTTCCTGTTTTTGAGGCTCACCAATGGTTTACATCTTGTGGTGAACCCTCTGTATTCACTCTGGTGAAGTCTTCTCTTGATTGTTGACTTTGACACATATACACCTACCTCCTGGAGAGTGTTCTTGATCTGGCCAACTGTTGTGAAGGGTGTTTTCTTCACCAGGGAAAGAATTCTTCGGTCATCCACCACAGTTGTTTTCCGTGGTCTTCCGGGTCTTTTGATGTTGCTGAGCTCACCGATGTGTTCTTTCTTTTTTAGGATGTTCCAAACAGCTGATTTGGCTACATCTAAAGTTTTTGCTATCTCTCTGATGGGTTTGTTTTGTTTTTTGAGCCTAATGATGGCTTGCTTCACTGACAGTGACAGGTCTTTGGATCTCATATTGAGAGTTGACAGCAACAGATTCCAAATGCAAATAGCACACTTGAAATTAATTCTGGACTTTTTATCTGCTCCTTGTAAATGGGATAATGAGGGAATAACACACACCTGGCCATGGAACAGCTGAGCAGCCAATTGTCCCATTACTTTTGGTCCCTTAAAAAGTGGGAGACGCATATACAAACTGTTGGAATTCCTACACCGTTCACCTGATTTGGATGTAAATACCCTCAAATTAAAGCTGAAAGTCTGTAGTTAAAGCACATCTTGTTCATTTCATTTCAAAATCATTGTGGTAGTGTATAGAGCCAAAAAGATTAGAATTGTGTCGATGTCCCAATATTTATGGAGCTGACTGTATGTAGGAATATAAAGAAAACCTGTCATGGCTCTATACATGTATATAGGAGTATAAAAGGACCTGTGCGTAGCTGGAGGCTGCAATGCCTGCCGGCCACCCACGATCGCTCCACAGAGAGCCAGAACGGGCATCTGTCAATGTAAACAGACAGATCCCCATTCTGACACGGGAGGAGAGACACATCTGCTGTTCCTAGGGATTAGGAACAGAGATCTCTCTCCTCCTCCAGTCAGTCCCATCTCCCCACAGTTAAAAACACCTCCCAGGGAACACATTTAACCCCTTCCCTGCCAGTGACATTTATACAGTAATCAGTGCATTTTTATTGCACAGATCACTGTACATGTCAATGGTCCCAAAAATGTGTCAAAAGTGTCCGATCTGTCCTACGCAATGTCGCAGTCCCACTAAAAATCGCAGATCACCACAATTACTAGTAAGAAAAAAATAATAATAAAAATGCCATAAATGTATCCCCTATTTTGTATACGCTCTAACTTTTGCGCAAACTAATCAATGTACGCTAATTGCGTTTTTCTTTACCAAAAATATGTAGAATAAATATTGGCCTAAACCGATGAAGACATAATTTTTTTTTTGTTGTGTGGATATTTATTATAGCAAAAAGTAAAAAATATTGTTTTTTTTCCAAAATTGTCGCTCTTTTTTTGTTCATAGCACAAAAAATAAAAACCGCAGAAGTGATCAAATACTACCAAAAGAAAGCTCTATTTGTGGGAAAGAAAGGACGTCAATTTTGTTTGGGTACAATGTCGCAGGACCACGCAATTGTCAGTTAAACGACGCAGTGGCGTATCACAAAAAAAGAATGATTAAAGTTCATTTCAATTCCATTATTACATTGTTATATGAAATTAAATAGTTCAACTCACCATAATGCAGAATCAGTGGGAGCCCTGAGCATGTCATTTTCCACCGTCACCTGCCTTCAGATGCAGATTGTCACTTGCCGCGTCACCTGCCATCAGATGTGGATTGACATTTGCCATGTCACCTGCCACACATTGTGGATTGTCACTTGCCATGTCACCTGCCACATGTAGCGGATTGTCACTTGCCACAAAGTCACCTGCCACACTTTGCGGATTGTCTTTTGCCATGTCACCTGCCACACATTGTGGATTGTCACTTGCCACGTCGTCTGCCACACATTGCGGATTGTAACTTGCCACAACGTCACCTGCCACACATTGCGGATTGTTACTTGCCACGTCACCTGCCATACATTGCGGATTGTCAATTGCCACAATGTCACCTGCCACACATTGCAGATTGTCACTTGCCACGTCACC